>NW_015169294.1:85120-101522 GCF_001447785.1 Gekko japonicus
CTCCTCCTCCTCCTCCTCCTCCTCCTCCTTCTTCTTCTTCTTCTTCTTCTTCTCCTCAGGGCCCCTCACCTGAAAACACCTTGCTCTGTTATGCTGTTTGGCAGCTTGTTCCTCTCCCTTTCTGCTTTTCGAAATCTGGAATGTTAGGAAGAACCAGCAGGGCAACTTGAAAAACAAGACAGATTATTTTTGGCTTTTCAGCTGTTCGGCATAAAGACGGTTCTTGAAATGTCTACGCTTTTCATGCACACACAAAAGGAAAACATGAAGCGGCTTAAATGAAAGATAATGCATGATTGGGATCAGTTTTCCTTTTTTTAAAAAAAAGGCTGAAAACGGCTGCAACCCCACTCAAATTTGGTTTCAGGAAGGACGTAGTATAGGGGAGTTAAACACTCCTCCACACACACACTGTTTCCCAGGGCAAATCACCCCTTCATGCTGTTGTTTACTCCAAAGGAGACATAAGAACATAAGAGAAGCCAATGTTGGATCAGGCCAATGGCCCATCCAGTCCAACACTCTGTGTCACACAGTGGCCAGAAATACCAGGTGCCCTCAGGAGGTCCAGCAGCGGGGCCAGGACACTAGAAGCCCTCCCACTGTTGCCCCCCCCCCCAGGCACCAAGAATACAGAGCATCCCTGGCCCCAGACCGAGAGTTCTTACCTATACCTTGTGGTTAAGAGCCACTGATGGACCTCTGCTCCAGATGTTGATCCAATTCCCTCTTATAAGAACAGAAGAGAAGCCGATGTTGGATCAGGCCAATGGCCCATCCAGTCCAACACTCTGTGTCACACACCAAAAACACCAGAGGCCATCAGGAGGTCCACCAGTGGGGCCAGGACACTAGAAGCCTTCCCACTGTTGCCCTCCCCCCCAAGCACCAAGGATACAGAGCATCCCTTGCCCCAGACCAAGAGCTCCTACCTATACCTTGTGGCTAATAGCCACTGATGGACCTCTGTTCCAGATGTTTATCCGATACCCTCTTGAAGCCGTCTATGCTTCTAGCTGCCACCACATCCTGTATTCCCACATAAATCTTTTGTGAGTGGGAGTTCACTTCATCAGATGCAAAGGACGGTTCCTCCATTAGCAGCTGAAAGGGAAGGGGGAACAGAAGTGTTACAGAGAGGGGGGAAGTGTAAAAGAAAATTCAATGAAAAGAGCAATCCATTCACTCGTAGTGGGCTGGGACCATTCCCAGCTGCTGTTGGGTAGGCAAAACGCTAAACCTAATTAAGAACATAAGAGACGCCAATGTTGGATCAGGCCAAAGGCCCATCCAGTCCAACACTCTGTGTCACACAGTGGCCAGAAATACCAGTGCCCTCAGGAGGTCCACCAGTGGGGCCAAGACATTAGAAGCCATCCCACTGTTGACCTCCCCCAAACACCCAGAAGACAGCGCATCACTTGCCCCAGAGCCCCTATCTATACCTTGTGGCTAATAGCCACTGATGGACCTCTGCTACATATGCCTATCTAATTCCCTTTTGAAGCCGTCCATGCTTGTAGCCACCACCACCACTTCCTGTGGCAGTGAATTCCATGTGTTAATCACTCTTTGGGTGAAGAAGGACTTCCTTTTATCTGTTCTAACCCGACCGCTCTGCAGTTTCATGGAGTGCCCACGAGTTCTTGTATTGTGAGAAAGGGAGAAAAGTACCTCTTTCTCTACCTGCTCTTTCCCATGCATAATCTTATAAACCATGTCACCCCTCAGTCGTCTTTTCAGGATGAGGTGCAATAATTCAGGATGAGGTGCAATAATAAGCGCAATATTCAGTACATTCAGTATAACAATAACATTCTGTTCATACAGTTTCACAACTACCAGTCAATTTTGCATCAGCATTTTAAAAGTCAAGCCCCAACGGGAGTTTCCAGAATTACAAGCCCGCTTCTACTTGCATGAAGTCTTCAAAAAAGGGGTGGAGGGAAGCTTTCATTTATAGTTGTGTTGATACTTATGGCCGGTCCTACAAAAGACACATTGCACCGCTAAGATTCATGGACGGAGCCTTGAGAAAGAGAGGAGCGCTCTGTCCATGAATCTTAGCTGTTAATACTGAATGTACTGAATAGATGTACCTGACAAGGATGTTATAATAGCACACAATGCACTTTATGGAATGACCGTGATCAACAGCACACGTCAATTTACAAAAGTTTCTTGCCGTGTATATGTATTCGTTACTTGATGCTCTGTCTTCTGGGTGCTTGGGGGGTCAACAGTGGGAGGGCTTCTAATGTCCTGGCCCCACTGCTGGACCTCCTGATGGCACTGGTATTTCTGGCCACTGTGTGACACAGAGTGTTACTGGGTGGGCGTTTGGCTTGAGCCAACATTGTCTTCTCTTATGTTCTTATGACCCACCTGGAAGCTGGCAACCATGGGTGCGAATATTATAATGCTGCAAAAACTTGTCGAGGCTGCTGGCCGCTTACACATCATCCGTGTGTGGTTTACACCTCTAAGGCAATATATCTGTGGGGTCCTTCAAAAAATGCCTCCTTGTGTAAGCCTTATTGGGATGAATGGAGAATTCCCGGTGTATTGTGCCATGTGTCGCTGGATCCCCCGAACCGGATAAGTTCTCCCCCCCCCCCCCCCCAAATCCTGGAAGGAAGGAGGCGGTGGGTGCGTGTTTTCTTTCCCGAGCTGGAGACGTGTTATCACTGCCTTCTGTCTTCTCTTCCTTTCCGTGCCAGAATATTCTGTTCTGCAGGAGGCCCCTTGGCTAGGATTGTTTTCTTATTTTAAAATGTGTCCTTATGTCGGGTTTTATTTCCCACCATATCCCTGGTATGGTTTTCCTCCTCCCAGGTTCTGCAAGGTTACATATATGGCCACTGGCAGGGCTATTTTTGGGCAGGAACACACAGGAATGGAGTTCCGGCTGGCTCCCAAGTTGGCCACGCCCAGCAGGAGCTCATTAGCATAACAGGCCACACCCAACAGCAGGAACTCATTAGCATATTGGGCCACACCCCTGACAGCACAGCTCATTAGCACAGAAACTCATTAGGATTGGCTACATGAGGGGTGTGTGGCCTAACATGCAAAGGAGTTCCTGCTACAAAAAAAAGCCCTGGGTTTTGAAAACAAACAAGGTGAACAGAATAAGAAGCAAAAGGTGGGTGTGGCTGGATAACCACTCTTTTGGTGACATGGGGGTGTGGCCTAATGGGCTAATGAGCTGTGCTGTCAGGGGTGTGGCCTAATATGCTAATGAGTTCCTGCTGTTGGATGTGGCCTATTATGCTAATGAGTTCCTGCTGGGCTTTTTCTACAAAAAGAGCCCTGTCAGGCCACATATGAAACTGCCTTAAACTGCGTCAGACCCTCGGTCCTTCGAAGTCAGAGGCTAGGCAGCAGCTCTCCAGGGTCTCAGGCAGAGGTCTTTCCTGTCACCTACTGCCTGGTCCTTTTAAACTGGAGTCCCAGGTAGAAAGGTGCACTAGGAACGAAAGATAAATAAATAATAATGCGCGCATGGAAATGCGGGTGAGAATGGTCCTGCTCAAAGCACCCCAGAGAGAACCTTCCAGGGCAGTGTAGCCACAGGAAATAGCCATATGAAATTAATCAGACCTTTGGCTTGCTAGATCAGAATTATTTTGGGGGTGTTCACCCGAGCCTATGTGTTTAGGTTAAAAAGGTAAAAGTTCCCTTGCTCGAAAGCCAGTCGAGTCCGACTCTAGGGTTGCGGTGCTCATCTCCGTTTCAAAGCCGAAGAGCCAGCGCTGTCCGAAGACGTTTCCGTGGTCACGTGGCCGGCATGACTAAACACCAAGGCGCACGGAACGCTGTTACCTTCCCACCGAAGTGGTACCTATTTATCTACTTGCAATTTCTTGCTTTCGAACTGCTAGGTTGGCAGGAGCTGGAACTAGAGACGGGAGCTCACTCCGTCATGCGGCACACTCGGGTCTCAAACTGCTGAACTACCGACCTTCCACAGCCTGCAGTTCAGCATCTTAACCACTTGAGCCACCGCAGCTCCTATGTGTTTAGATATGTCTAAAAAAATAAATCGAACAAAGATGCTGCTGATCGTAAAGTAGAGGCCAGTGTTTTCACCTGCCTCCTTCCTTCATGCTTCTTCTTCGCTCTCTCTTTTCTTTTGGACAGGAATCTAGTAAAAAAGCATCTTCCGAAGAGGACGTCGCGGGAAGACCCAGAGTCAAAGTGAGGATTGTGCCCCACACGCTTCTCTCCAGGGACGCCTGCCTGGTTCTCACTCAACCCCGTGCATTCTTAAAACAGAAGAATCTGGGCTCATAACCTAGATTAACTATATTTCAAATTTCTTGCCAAGATCTAAACATGGAGTTGCGTCTTAGCATAGCTGGTAACAGATTATTTCCCCTGAGCCCAATAAGAACACAAGAAGAGGCCTGCTGGATCAGACCAGTGGTCCCCTCTAGACCAGCATCCTGTTTCATATGGTGGCCAGCCAGTCCCTCTGGAGGGCCAGCAACAGGCCAGAGAGGCCGAGGCCTTCCCCTGATAAGGACACCAGAAGAGCCCTGCTGGGTCAGACCAGTGGTCCCCTCTAGACCAGCATCCTGTTTCATATGGTGGCTAGCCAGTTCCTTTGGAGGGCCAGCAACAGGGCAGAGGGGCCGAGGCCTTCCCCTGATAAGGACACCAGAAGAGCCCTGCTGGGTCAGACCAGGGAGGGTCCCTCCAGTCCAGCCTCCCGTCTCCCGTCCCTCTCAGGGGCCAGCCAGCCTCCCGTCCCTCCCAGGGGCCAGCCAGTTCCTCTGCAGGGCCAGCAACAGGGCAGAGAGGCCGAGGCCTTCCCCTGAGAAGAGCACCAGAAGAGCCCTGCTGGGTCAGACCAGTGAGGGACCACCTAGTCCAGCCTCCCGTCTCACACAGGGGCCAGCCAGTTCCTCCGGAGGGCCAGCAACAGGGCAGAGAGGCCGAGGCCTTCCCCTCATAAGGACACCAGAAGGGCCCTGCTGCGCCAGACCAGGGAGGGTCCCTCCAGTCCAGCCTCCCGTCTCACACAGGGGCCAGCCAGTCCCTCTGGAGGGCCAGCAACAGGGCAGGGAGGCCAAGGCCTTCCCCTGAGTAGGACACCAGAAGAGCCCTGCTGGGTCAGGCCAGGGAGGGTCCCTCCAGTCCAGCCTCCCGTCTCACACAGGGGCCAGCCAGTCCCTCCGGAGGGCCAGCAACAGGGCAGAGAGGCCGAGGCCTCCCCCTGATAAGGACACCAGAAGAGCCCTGCTGGGTCAGACCAGGGAGATTCCCTCTAGTCCAGCCTCCCGTCTCACACAGGGGCCAGCCAGTCCCTCTGGAGGGCCAGCAACAGGGCACAGAGTCCAAAGCCTTCCCCTGGTGTTGCCTCCTGGTTCTGGGATTCAGAGGATTAGTGCTTCTGAAAGTGGAGGTTCCCCTCAGTCACCATGACTAGTAGCCACTGATAGAATTATCCTCCATAAATCAGTCTAATCCCCTTTGAAAGCTGTTTATTCCCGTGGCCATCACTACATCCTCCGGCAGCGAATTCCACATTTTAATCACTCTCTGTATAAAGGAGTGTGTCCTTTTGTCTGTGCTGAACCTACAGCCCATGAGAGCCGTTGGGAAGTGTGTATGGAGGGAGAAGGGTTCCGCTTCCCCACGGCATCATAGTGCTTTTGTGCACTATGCCAGCTTTTTGCTAGCATTTCTCTGACGTTTCCAACGCCTGCTTTGGTCCCTGGTTTGTGGAAACATTGCAGCAAAGCCTTGGCAGCTTCCTTGTGAGGAGCAAGATTTAGATTCCCCTCATCCTGCCCACACAGCAGCCATTTTCCCCGCAGTAGTCATTTCTTCCCCCCACTGCAGAAAGTCTTTTCTTTTTTTACCTGGCAGTTTAACAGCATTACATCCATACACTGTTGTACCAAAATCTGCACTGCATTCTCTGAATTCCTTTTTTTTAATAGTAATTCTCTATCCCGTTTTATTGCAGAGATATACTTTTCCCCATATAACTCCAAAAGGGCTAGAGACTGACTTAAAAAAAAAAATGAAAGCTGGGAACTCAAAGAACCTGTGGAGTATTTTAGCTTAACCGTATATTCCAGGGCTATTTTTGGGCAGGAACGCACAGGAACAGAGTTCCGGCTGGCTCCCAAGTTGGCCACGCCCAGCAGGAACTCATTAGCATAAGAGGCCACACCCAACAGCAGGAACTCATTAGGATTGGCTACATTAGGGGTGTGTGGCCTAACATGCAAAGGAGTTCCTGCTACAAAAAAGCCCTGGGTTTTGACAACAAGCAAGGTAAACAGAATAACAAGCAAAAGGTGGCTGTGGCTGGATTACCACACTTCTGGTAACATGGGGGTGCGGCCTAATGTGCTAGTGAGCTGGCTGTGCTGTTAGGGGTGTGGCCTAATATGCTAATGTGTGCCTGCTGTTGGGTGTGGCCTGTTATGCTAATGAGTTCCTGCTGGGCTTTTTCTACAAAAAGAGCCCTGTTGATAACAATGATATTAAGTCATTGCCTTTAAAAATAAAAGCTACCAGGAAAACTTGCTGTGTGGAAGCCCACTTGCTGCTGTGCTGTGTCAACAACCACGGGAAACACAGAGGAGCTAGCTACAAAATAGTAGAAAGGCCAGTAGCACCTTTAACAAACTTTATTGTAGCATAAGCTTTCGAGAAACACAGCTCTCTTCGTCAGATGCATCTGATGAAGAGAGCTGTGTTTCTCGAAAGCTTTTGTTGTTGTTCAGTCGCACAGTCGAGTCCGACTCTCCGCGACCCCATGGACCAGATCACGCCAGGCCCTCCTGTTTTCCGCCGTCCTCTGAAGTTTGCTCAATTTCATGTTCGTTGCATCTATGACACTGTCTAACCATCTCATCCTTTGCCGTCCCCGTCTTCTTTGACCTTCAATCTTTCCCAGCATCAGGGTCTTTTCCAGTGAGTGCTCCCTTCTCATTGGGTGGCCAAAGTATTTGAGCTTCAGCTTCATTATCTGGCCTTCCAGGGAACAGTCAGGGTTGATTTCTTTTAGGATTGACTGATTTGATCTCCTTGCAGTCCAAGGGACTCTCAAGAGCCTTCTCCAGCACCATAGTTCAAAAGAATCTATTCTTCGGCGCTCAGCCAAAGAGAGCTGTGTTTCTCGAAAGCTTATGCTACAATAAAGTTTGTTAAAGGTGCTACTGGGTGTTCTACTGTTTAGGAACCACAGGGAAACTGTGCAAGCCCGTCCTTGTTTGGGAAACACCAGGATGCGTTTGAGTTATTCCTCTTGTGCAGTTTCCCTTGATCTGTTTCCTTATAGCTGCAATTGAACTTTGGGGAGGGGAGGGAAAGGCAGGTATCCGACTTACTCTCAACTAATTGCTAGGAAGGCTCCATAATTACTTTTGTCCTCCTGCAAAGCTGTTGGCAGATTCAGGAGGCAGTTCGCATGAGGGAACAGAATGGCGTGTAAGAGTTAAACACTTACCCGTGAACACACTCATGAAGCTCCTTCTGTCAAATCAGTCCATCAAGGTCGATATTGTCTACTCAGACTGACAGCAGCTTTCCGGGGTCTCGGGTGGAAGTCTTTCCCATCACCTCCTGCCTGGTCCTTTTTAACTGGAGATGCCGGGGATTGAACCTGGGACCTTCTGCATGCCAAGCAGAGGCTCTGCCACTGAGCCAGGGTCTCAGGTCAAGGTCTTTCCCATCACTTCCTGCCTGGCCCTTTTAACTGGAGATGCCGGGGATTGAACCTGGGACCTTCTGCATGCCAAGCAGAGGCTCTGCCACTGAGCCAGGGTCTCAGGTCAAGGTCTTTCCCATCACCTCCTGCCTGGTCCTTTTTAGCTGGAGATGCTGGAGATTGAACCTGGGACCTCCTGCATGCCAAGCAGAGGCTCTTCTGCCACATAGCCACAGGCCCTCTTCCCATTTCCCTGATTTTCAGAGCACTTTTGTGGGCTGGATAAGTAGCGTTTCTTTTTCTTTTCTTTTTTTTAAACTCATTGTTAAGTCAGAGGAAGCCATGATAAAGTGTGACACTGTCTTGAAATTTTTTAATTCCACCACAAATATGGGCCGTCTCCGTCTGCAAAGTAATCCTTCTTTTATGTTGTCAAAGGCTTTCACAGCCAGAGTTCATTCGTTGCTGTAGATTTTCGGGGTTGTGTGGCCGTGGTCTTGGCACTGTAGAACCTGACGTTTCGCCAGCAGCTGTGACTGGCATCCTTAGAGGTATAACACAGAAAGAGGGAGTACTCTCTGTTTCAAGGTGAGAAGAAAAATGGTAGGCAAGTCATTTGTATCTACTCCAGGAGGTGATCACAGTGATCATGAAAACAGAAGAATACAAAGATATGATTAGAGAATTTATGGTCACTGCCACATACAAAAAACGAAAAAGAGATCCTACCTGCAATACCACCAGACAAACAAGCTCACTGATCAGGAATTCCTCACTTCATCCCGACACACACACAAAAAACTATGCAAGGCAGAAGCACAGCCACCACAACTGTATGGACTCCCTAAAATTCATAAGGACTCAGTCCCACTCCGACCCATTGTGGGTGCCATTGGTTTCCTGACATATGAATTAGCTAAATACCTGGCCAATCTTCTACAGAATCACATCGGAGAAACCACAACATACATCAAAGATTCAACACATTTCATCAACAAAATCAGTTCTCTGAAACTTAACCCACAGGACATACTCGTCAGTTTTGATGTGTATCTCTCTTTACCAAGAAGAAGAAGAGATTGGATTTATACCCCCCCCCCGCCCTTCACTTGGAGTCTCAGAGCAGCTTACAAACTCCTTCCCCTTCCCCTCCCCACAACAGACACCCTGTGAGGCGGGTGGGGCTGAGAGAACTCTGACACAAACGGCTCTTTTTCAAGGACAGCTGTGCCAGAGCTTGTGACTGACCCAAGGTCACATCAGCAGCTGCAAGTGGAGGAGTGGGGAATCAAACCCGGTTCTCCCAGATTAGAGTCCGCACACTGAACCACTACACCAAACTGGCTCTCTAGGTTCCGGTAAAAGACACACTTGCGCTTTTTAATCAGATTTTTCCAGACGACATAACAGCCTTATTCCACCATTGTTTGACAACCAGTTACTTCCAATGGGATAACAAATTCCATGAACAGAGGGCCATGGGAAGCCCTCTCAGCCCAGTTATAGCACGCTGATGATACCTTTATCATTTGGAGCCATGGAGAAGTAGAACTGATGGAGTTTTTAGACCACCTCAACAACATCCACTCCAACATACAATTCACCATGGAAAAAGAAGTTGAGGGTAAACTCCCATTTCTAGATATCATGGTCATCCAGAAAACTAACCTTCAATTAGGTCACAAGGTCTACAGAAAACCAACCCACACGAACCGTTATTTACACAAAACCTTCAATCACCACCCTCACAGAAGAGCGATTAAACCAAAGGTAAAACAAACAACTGTGGAAAAACAGCCTCCCACAGGAAAAGTGTTTTTGCCATATATCAAAGGAATCACTGATCAGATGGGAAAACTTATGAAAAAACACAACCTACAAACAGTATTCAGACCCACCAGAAAAATACAATAGATGCTACGATCGGCAAAAGACAGAAGAGACCGCCTCACTTCTGCAGGAGTATACCGCATACCATGCAGTTGTGGACAGGTTTATATCAGGACCACACAACGTAGCATTCAGACAAGAATAAAAGAACATGAAAGACACTGCAGATTGGGCAACCTGAAAAAACAGCAGTGGATGAGCATAGCCTAACTCAAACAGAACACAGTATTCTGTTCCAAGACACTGAAAGGCTGGACAACACTTCCAATTACTATGTCAGATTACACGAGGAAGCCACTGAAATCCATTAACATAAACACAATTTCAACAGGAAAGAAGAGAGTTTAAAAATAAATAGGGCATGGTTTCCTGTCCTGAAAAACACAAAAGGCTCTACATCTGACAATAGCACTACAGATAAGATTAGAATTTCAACAGCCAATCCACATACAAAAGAACCTCCTCAGGAAACCTCCTCAGAAAACAATCAATGGCCCCGGTCACACGGGCCGGATATCGCTGGGGGGAGGCATGGCTGTTTGCCCCAGGGAAAAATAACACGCGGTTGCGCCAGCAGACGTACCGTGGAGGTCCCGTGGTAGGGGGGAGGTGCCGAGCACACCACAATCCTGCGCCGTGGCAAAGAAGCGGCGCGGCAAGCGGGTGATTGTTTTTCGGACACCAAAGTGTGTGCATGCCCCGTTGTGTGCTTGTGCACAACCCAATGGGCAGTTGAAAAAAAAACACCTTTATACGAGGGGGCATGGGCGGGCTTCGGAACTACCACCGGAAACGTGATCAGACGCCCGACCTTGCCCTGCGGTTACTGGAAACTAGTACCTCCGAGGTACTAGTTTTTAACCGCGCGTCTTCGGCGGGAAGCCTCAGGTTCGCCACGGGAGCTCTACGCTTCCCAGATGTGGCGGGGAGATCGCGCCCGGAAAATCCGCCTATCTTCCGTCTCTCTAGTGTGCCTAATGCTCCGTGTGACCGCAGCCAGTATACAAAAGAACCTCCTTAGGAAAGCTCCTCCTTTAGCATGTTCATAGCCTGGGGAACTCCTGCAAGATAATGACTCAGCCCTACTCCACCTTCTGGAGTAAATATAAATTACCTGCCTACCATTTTTTTCTCACCTTGACACAGAGAGTACTCCATCTTTCTGTGTCATACCTCTGAGGATGCCAGTCACAGCTGCTGGCGAAACGTCAGGTCCTACGGTGCCAAGACCACGGCCACACAACCTGGAAAATCTGCAGCAACTAATCCTTCTTTTACTGACACCCCCCCCCACACACACACACCTTCCAGTTACATCTTCTGTTTCAAGGGGTCAACAGGGTAGGCGCCATCTTCCCAGTCCGTAAATATTCGGAGCAGGCGGTGTGCTCTTTTGATACAGGAGCCAGCAAGTTTAGCATTTGATTAACTGACGGGCTGTTTCCTCTTCGGCAGGTTCTGCCAGTACCAGGCCTTCCTACAAGTGGTGCGGGAACTGAACGACTTCGCCGGGCAGCGCGAGGTCGTCGCAGAGAACCTCCTGACCCGGATATGTGTGGAACTGGCCAAGTACTCTCAGGAGCTGAAGCAGGAGAGAAAATCGGTAAAGTATCCCCCCCTCTAAAGTACTCACGTAACAGTCTGCGGCGGTTGTCATTCTGGTGATTCCGGAGGTCAGATCCGGTTCTGGTGCTGTTTGCCTTGGATTGTCTTGGACAATTGGCTATGCCCTCATAGAGACTGTCTGACTGGATTGGCCCCAAGAGTAGCTCCCATCAGTTATTTCTGATGATTAGAGCTTCCACACCACCCTCAGATGTTCCTGGGGGTGGCATGAAGAGTATTTACTGGCTTGCTGTAGTCAGGATCCAAAGAACTCAAATTACCTCTACAAATCCAAGTGGGGCTTGGTATTCCAGCCAGTTTGGGGCCTTTATCTTGAATGGACATTCTCAGAGGCCCTCTTTTGGAGAAATTTCTTGGAGGAGAACTAGGTAGGTGTGATATAGGGGGCAACAAGACACCCTGTGAGGTAGGTGGGGCTGAGAGAAGGCCTGGAGAACTGTCCTTGAGAGGACAGCACTGAGAGAACTTGTGACTGACCCAAGGTCACACCAGCAGCTGCATGTGGAGGCGTGGGGAATCAAACCCGGTTCTCCCAGATTAGAGTTGTGCACTCTTAACCGCTTCACCAAACTGGCTCTCACATCAATGAGGGCTAGAGAATTTATTTGTTTTTTTACAATAAGTGTTGGGACCCAGTACATTATAGCAATTGTAATGCTATATCGATCTGGAAATTCCTGATACATACTTTTTTTTTTTTTAAGCCCTCTGTTGGGCGGAATAGAGGTGGGGGTCTGAGGCAAGCAAAATGCTGCTGTTATGGATGGGGATAGAGAAGAATGCACACCTGTGGTCCACAGGGCATCCAGGTGTGCCAACTGTGATCTACCCAAAAAGATAAGACCAAAGGGGGATTTGGGAAAGATGATAGACTTCTAAATGATGACTTCTGTCCTTGTAACCTGCTCTTCCCTTCGCAGCACTTGCAAGAGGGCCGAAGGGCTCAGCAGCAGCTGGAGAATTCCTTCAAGCAACTTGAAAATGTGAGTCGTGTTCTTAAGGTGAAGATTAAAAAAGCCCATCAATGCAAGAAATAACATATAGATTGTTGGAGATAGCTGAAATGGATAAAATAACAATAATACTACAAGGAAAAGATGACAAAATATATAGGTAAAGATGGAATCGAATTTATATACGGTGAGAGAATAAATAATGTTGTAGACTCAAAAGATTGTAAATAAGTTACTGTATGAGATAATCTGTTTTTGATGATATGAAAAATTATAAATAAAACTTGGGGGAGACCAGCAAGATTTTGGAGGGATCGGCATCCCAGAGTCACAGCGCTCTTTGTCAGAGCGTGCAGGAGTCGAAACATTTCACTGTTCCAGTGTGCATGATCAGTAAGCCCCCCAAGGGCCACAATCCATCACACCGCTTGATTGTGTATGTGTCCCTTCCTCACAGAGCAAACGCAAATTCGAGCGCGACTGCAGGGAGGCCGAGAAAGCAGTTCTGACGGCTGAAAAACTTGATCAGGACATCAACGCTACCAAGGCCGATGTGGAAAAGGTCAGCGACTGGGTTGAATGGCAACCCCCCCTCCCCTCCCCCATGCCCTTTTGAGTGTTCAAAGTAATATACTTTTAATCTTTTAATATTTGTGCTTGACAATGCATCGTAAACAAATTAACAACAGCAATGCAGTACATGTTGCATTTGTATCCTGTCTTTCCTCTGAGCATCTCAGGGGTTCCTCTCTTGGGGTTATCCCATTTTATCGTCATAACTATCCTGGAGAAGTCAGTGAGCCTAATTAAAGGGTTGAGTCTCTGTCTGGGCTGTGCCACTTGGGCCTGCCGGTGAGCAAGCCACGTGAGACGCACACACATACATGACGAAGTTGCATGCAGAAATACATTTCTCCATGAAACCCATGGGAATGTTAAGGTAAAGGTAAAGGTTTCCCTTGCCCGAAAGCCAGTCGAATCCGACTCTAGGGATGCGGTGCTCATTTCCATTTCCAAGCCGAAGAGCCAGCGCTGTCCAAAGACTTCTCCAGGGTCATGTGGCCGGCATGACTAAATGCCGAGCCGCACGGAACGCTGTTACCTTCCCACCAAAGCGGTACCTATTTATCTACTTGCAATGTCTTGTTTTCGAACTGCTAGGCTGGCAGGAGCTGGGGCCAGGGACAGGAGCTCACTCCGTCACACGGCACTTGGGTCTCGAACTGCCGAACTATAGCCCTTCCAGTCTGCAGCTCAGCCTCTTAACCTCTGAGCCACTGCGGCCCCCTATAGGAATGTTACCTGAGTGCAATAACAATTCCAAACACTTCAGAACAATATTAAAGAATCTAAACAAAAGGTTTCGTGAATGCCGCGATCTGGATCTGAAACCAACACTCACCCTGCTGTAGAGTATACTGTTATTCCACCCTCCCTACAACAGAGTATACTATACCGTAGTCCGGGGTCCCCAACTTTTTTGAGCCTGCAGGCACCTTTGGAATTCGGACACAGCGTACTGGGCGTAGCCACAAAATGGCCGCTGCAGGAGGCGGAGCCAAACACAAAATGGCTGCTGCAGGAGGCGGAGACAGCCGCAAAATGTCCACTGCAGGAGGCGGAGCCAGCCACAAAATGGCCACTGCGGGAGGCGGAGCCTGTCAGAAAATGGCAGCCGCAGCTGACTTTCAGTCACACAGTGAAGACCTTGGCGTTGTGGCAGCAGTAGCTTCTTGCCAATTTTAGGAAATGTGCACAGCCAGTCAAATCTCCAGTGGCAAATCAGAAGCCTGCTCCCACCTCCTTTTCTAAAAACCCTTGTTGGGCACCGGGGAAGGTGTTAGCGGGCTCCGTGGAACCCAAGGGTACCATGTTTTCCCACTCACTAATGTCTCTGAAAGGTTTATCCCCCTGCCTTTCTCCCCCAAGTTGGACTTAGCAGCTCTTTCCGACGTCTTGCAGGCGAAGCAGCAGGCCAACCTGCGTAGCCACATGGCCGAGGAGAGCAAGAACGAGTACGCCTCCTGCTTGCAGAAGTTCAACCACAACCAGAGCCAGTTCTACTTCCTGGAGATGCCGCAGATCTTCAGCGTAAGTCCCCCGCAGCTCTTCCGTTCGGTTTGGGCTTCGGACCGCACCCTCCGTCCACTTTTCTGCCACAGGGAGGGACCGCAAACATGCAAACGCTGGGGAAAGTGTGGTAACAATGGGCCCTACCTCCATTGTTGGATGAGTTGTCCCAAGCTAGAAACATTCTGGAAATGAATTATCAATCAAATTCAAGGCATCACTGGTATTCAAGTAGAATTCAAGCCATTGGTATTGCTTCTACATGTAGACTTTGGTGTGAACTTACCTTTTCACATTAAAGAAACTTTTACTCTCAGCAGCAATACTTCCTCTAAGCTGTGGCATCTTGTGAGGAAAAATTCTAGTTTGTGAGCCACTGGCATTAAAGTTGTGAGCAAGTGATTTGGCTACTGCATAAATTGGTTTGCTCTGGAGCCCTCCTTCCTGAGCTAAGACAAAAATGTGTGAGCCGGGGGCTAAAAAACTGTGAGCTAGCTCACACTAACTCAGCTTAGAGGGAACACTGGTCAGCAGCCAAGTCAGCTATAGCTTCAAAGTGGAGAGATCCAGCGATTCCAAAACTGACACAATGGCATAATAAATTGTGGACACACTTTATGGCGGCCAAGATTTCAGCTGATTTGGCGTGCAAACCAGATGAAAAAATAAAATCTACTTTTATAGCCATTTGGAATCCTATTTTAGAATATTTAAGAGTACAAGGAGAAATTCCAGAAGTTGCAAAGATAATGCATTTGATAGAATGTTTATATTGTTGGGAATAGTACAATACGATCTTTGTTAACCGTCTTGACCTCGGGTTAATAATTCTACCTGAGAACTATCGTAATTCCAATTGTTATTGTATTCTATTAATTTAATAAAATGAAATAAATGTGCACGCAACCACTTAAAAAAACATCATAAAATAAAATATTAGAATTCACCCTACACAGTCTGGCCTTAAGAATATGAATAGTCTAGTTTTAGGGGGTTGGAGCCTCTTGCCTGTGAGGAAAGGCTGAAGCGTCTGGGACTTCTCAGTTGAGAAAAGAGAGGACTGAGCTGGGATGCGGTGGAGGTCTATAAAATTATGTCCGGTAGACAGAGTGGACAAAGAGACGTTTCTCTCCTTCTCCCAAAATACCAGAACTCGAGGGCATCCAATGAAGCCGATGGGCACTAGGTTCAGGATGGGCAGAAGGAAGTACACAGAGAGTGATTAAAATGTGGAATTCGCTGCCAGAGGATGTAGTGATGGCCACAGGAACAAACAACACTGAAAGTGGATTAGATCGATTCATGGAGGATGTCTGTCAGTGGCTACTGGCCATGGTGATTGAGGGGAACCTCCACATTTAGAGGCACTAAACCTCTAAAATTCCAGAGCCAGGAGGCAACATCAGGGGAAGGCCTCGGCCTCTGTGCCCTGTTGCTGGCCCTCCAGAGGGACTGGCTGGCCCCTGAGTGAGACCTTCTGGTGTTCTTCTCAGGGGAAGGCCTCGGCCCCTCTGCCTTGTTGCTAGCCCTCCAGAGGGACTGATTGGCCCCTGTGTGAGACGGGATAAGAACATAAGAGATGCCAATGGTGGATCAGGCCAAAGGCCCATCCAGTCCAACACTCTGTGTCACACAGTGGCCAGAAATACCAGTGCCATCAGGAGGTCCACCAGTGGGGCCAGGACATTAGAAGCCCTCCCACTGTTGACACCCCCCCCCAAGCACCAAGAAGACAGAGCATCACTTGCCCCAGAGCCCCTAGCTATACCTTGTGGCTAATAGCCACTGATGGACCTCTGCTCCATATGCTTATCTAATTCCCTTTTGAAGCCATCCATGCTTGTAGCACCCACCACTTCCTGTGGCAGTGCTAATTCCCTTTTGAACCCGTCCATGCTTGTAGCCGCCGCCACTTCCTGTGGCAGTGAATTTCAAGTGTTAATCACTTTTTGGGTGAAGAAGGACTTCCTTTTATCTGTTCTAACCCGACCGCTCAGCAATTTCATGGAGTGCCCACCGAGTTCTTGCATTGTGAGGAAGGGAGACAAGTACCTCTTTCTCTACCTGCTCTTTCCCATGCATAATCTTATAAGCCTCGATCATGTCACCCCTCAGCCGTCGTTTCTCCAAGCTAAAGAGTCCTAAGCGCTTTAACCTTTCCTCATAGGGAAAGTGTTCCAACCCTGTTATC
>NW_015169294.1:102697-104344 GCF_001447785.1 Gekko japonicus
TGGCCCTCCAGAGGGACTGGCTGGCCCCTGTGTGAGACGGGAGGCTGGACTAGAGGGACCCTCCCTGGTCTGACCCAGCAGGGCTCTTCTGGTGCTCTTCTCAGGGGAAGGCCTTGGCCTCTCTGCCCTGTTGTTGGCCCTCCAGAGGGACTGGCTGGCCCCTGTGTGAGACGGGAGGCTGGACTAGACGGACCCTCACTGGCCTGATCCAGCAGGGCTTTTTTATATGCTCTTAAAAAATTAACAGCAGCAACATACTAGAATCGAACAGGGCAACAGACCGAAGGCTTTTCTGAGGCGTGTTGCACTTGAAGCCTCACACCCCGCCATTCCTGATGACCCGTGAATGCTCGCAGTGCTGCCTGCAGTGTTGCCTGCCAGGAAACCAGGAACGGCGCCTAGCCAAGCCCCTCCGGCCAGCGGGGTACAATTGCCGGGAGGCTGTGTGGGCGGGCCGCTTCCCTTTGCCCTCCCACTCAAACGACCCCCTGCGCTCTTCACTCTGTTTGCATTTCTCTTCCCTCCAGAAGCTGCAGGAGATGGACGAGCTGCGTGTGCAGCGGCTGAAGGAGGGCTACAGCGTCTTCTCGGAGACGGAGCAGCAGGTCGTGCCCATCATCGGCAAGTGCCTGGAGGGCATGAAGGCGGCAGCAGACCTGGTCGATGAGAAGCATGTGGGTGCCCGCCAGACCAGTAGACACCCTCTGCTGTAGAGGTTGAGGAAAAAAATGGGTAGCGTGCTTTCTCAGTGGAACGGCCAGGATGTAGTACACCCTTCATGCTGCTGTGGGAATGAGCTGGGAATATGAATGAATGAATGAATGTTGTTGTTGGTATTTTTGCATTGTGTGTGTGAGTGCGCCCATGTGCCTTCCCGATCCTTCCGGGGGGGCCCTGGCCCCACCCACCTTGGAGTCGCCGGGGGTGTGTCTCGTTCTCCAGGCCTTCCCTCTGTAGCCACTCATGCAGAAGTTTTGGCTGTAGTGGGCGTGGCCAAACTCTGAAGCCAGCCGGAACGCCGTTCCTGTGCGTCCCCGCCCCAAAATAGCCCCGTTTAAAATATGTTAAAAGCCCACAATTCAAAAATCACAGTTTGGGCTGCTAATAAATAAAGATCAGATTAATCAAATCCAGTCTTAAATAAAGCTTCCTTCAACTGCCTCCTGAAGATAGAAAGTGGGGGGGGGGGCGCAGGCACACCTCCCTGGGGGGTCGTTCCGTAATCACGGGGCTGCCACCAAAAAGGCTCTGTCTCCTGTGCCCACCAGATTGGCTGCTTCAATTGGCGGGACGGTCGGGAGGGCTTCGGCCTGTGATCTTAATTCCTGGGCAGGAACGGGGGGGGGGAGGTCCTTCAAATATACGACATTGGCGTAGAGCGGGGGGGGGCACGTGAGAGTCTGTATCCGGGCTGGGTCTTCAGCGCCACTAACCAGGACCCCGTCCTCCCGCTAGGACTCGCAGATGTTGATCGACCTCCACAAGTCCGGCTTCGAGAGGCCGGGAGACCTGGAGTTCGAAGACTTCAGCCAGCCCATGAACCGCACCTCCTCCGACAGCAGCCTGGGCACGCCCCGCGGCACCCTGGACAGCCGGCTGGACCCCCGACTGCTGGGCAGGAACAAGACGAAGCGCTGGCCCTTCAGC
>NW_015169294.1:104376-106887 GCF_001447785.1 Gekko japonicus
GAAGCCGGGAGGGGACGGACCCTCGGGGGGGGGGGGCTTCCGCCTCATCTCATGCTTCTGTCTGCCTTCGGGTTGCTCGGGAAAACAGGTCTCTCTTACCCACTGTGGCTGGGCAGTGGGGTGTGGGGGACAGAGGTCTGGGCGCTGGGTTCGTTCCTGCCCCCCTGCCCCCAGAACCCTGAATCTCCAGGAAGGTGCCCTGCAGAGTTGATTCTGTGCCACTAGCCCCCCCCTCCCCGAGCCTGACACCCCCGTGGGGACCAACCCGCAAGACAGGGACCCGCGGCCGAATTTGAGGCAGGTAGCAGGACGCCGCCTCCCCCCGTCCCCGGCTCTCCCGCTTCCCTCCGTGTCCTTTCCGGCTGTTTGTTCTCATGAAATACTTTTTTATTTTCCTCCTGCACCCGACTTCCCCGGCCTGGCTGTGATCGGAATAACCTCTGGCTGTCGTGCCTGGGCTGGGGAAGGGCTCTGTCTCTCTCCAGCTGCCGGTCCCAGCGGCCTCCTGTCGTGCATGGCCCCCAGACCACCCCTCTGACCACGGCGACCCTGCAGCAACGCTCCCTCTAAGCCGTGGAGTCCTGTGAGCAAAGATTCTACTTTGTGAGCTCCCGGCACGGAAGTGGGGAGCGAGCAATCTGGCTGCTGCGCAAATCAGTCTGCTCTGGAGCCCCATCCTTCCTGAGCCGAGGCAACAAATGTGTGAGCCGGAGGCTAAAACACTGTGAGCCAGCTCACACGAATTCGGCTTAGAGGGAGCACTGCCCTGCCGCCTGTTCCCGGGAGGGATTCCCAGCTTCCCCCTGCCACTCAGAGGGGGCATGGCCAGGCAGAGGGGGCTCTTTTTCCTTGGCTGACTTCCGCATCTGGTACTGCGGGGAGGGTGACGACAGAGGTCCAAGGTTTCTTTGGGCGAGTTCTCGCTCTTCTTCCTCCTTTCCCCCCCTGAGCATCTTTTGTAACTTCTGTGTGGGCTGTTTCCTGATGCCAGGCTTGTTGGCAAAGGACCGCTTGTTTCTCCTCCCCTTGGGCACTTTCGTCTCGCCCGACCACCTGCCGTGGGCTTCCTGAAGGTGTGTCATAGAATCATAGGATTGGAAGGGACTCCCGAGGTCATCCATTTCCTTCATTTGTAAGGCTGAGTGCAGAATGTGAACGCAACGTCATAACCCGCATAGAGACGACGAGTGGGGGATGCTGCTTCCGTCTCTCTACATTTGAGCCATACATTCCCCTGCCTTCAGACTCTGCTGACGCAGACACGCTTCTACGCGGCTGTGTACTCTACACAGAGGCAGCACCCAACTGTCTTCAATCAAGGCGAGTGCCACAATAATCCAGCATTACCCAGTCCTATGCGATGGCTAATAACACTTAATTACGACTTCCCCAAGATGCCAAAGTCTGCCTGAACTAGACTAGTACAGAGAAGCAACTCTTCCTAGAGGTAACTAGAGGGAATTGGAACCATAGAATTCGAAGGGACTTCCAGGGTCCTCTAGTCCAACCCATCATCTGTGCTGCCTCCGGACCCCCTGTAAGCATGCTGCCTGCATGGCCGTTTCTCCTTCTGCCTCCTCAAGCCCTCTATGGGACAGGAGGCCATCAGTACGCTCATGGACATTTCCAAAGGTCTCCAAAGGAGTTTAAATCTCGGTGTCGTTTGGCTGTGCCGTGAGGAACAGCTGCAACCTCTGCCGCAGATGCTCTCCCCGACTGAGAGAGGACCCGGTGCTTCTCAAGAGGTGCCATCCTTCCATGGCCCCCGCCCTACCCATCTCTCATTGGATGGGAAATGTGCAGATTTTGCACGCAAAAAGATGACCCACAAACCCACACCCACATTTCCCAGCCAAAATACATCACTGCTTAATTTGTAAACTCATCTGGAACTCATCTTTCCCTTATCGAATGATAAAAGGGTTGGAAGACTTTCCCTATGAGGAAAGGTTAAGGCGCTTAGGGCTCTTTCGCTTGGAGAAACGACGACTGAGGGGTGACACGATCGAGGTTTATAAGGAACGGATAAAAGGAAGTCCTTCTTCACCCAAAGAGTGATTAACACTTGGAATTCACTGCCACAGGAAGTGGTGGGAGCTACAAGCATGGACGGCTTCAAAAGGGAATTAGATAAGCATATGGAGCAGAGGTCCATCAGTGGCTATTAGCCACAAGGTATAGATAGGGACTCTGGGGCAAGTGATGCTCTGTCATCTTGGTGCTTTGGGGGGGTCAACAGTGGGATGGCTTCAGATGTCCTGGCCCCACTGGTGGACCTCCTGATGGCACTGGTATTTCTGGCCACTGTGTGATACAGAGTGTTGGACTGGATGGGCCTTTGGCCTGATCCAACATTGGCATCTCTTATGTTCTTATGTTATGTTCTTAAGATGAGCCAGTTTGGTGTAGTGGTTAGGAGCGTGGACTCTAATCTGGGAGAACCAGGGTTTGATTCCCCACTCCTCCCCCATGCAGCTGCTGGTGTGACCTTGGGTCAGTCACAAGTTCTCC
>NW_015169294.1:107391-117056 GCF_001447785.1 Gekko japonicus
ACTGGTATTTCTGGCCACTGTGTGATACAGAGTGTTGGACTGGATGGGCCTTTGGCCTGATCCAACATTGGCATCTCTTATGTTCTTATGTTATGTTCTTAAGATGAGCCAGTTTGGTGTAGTGGTTAGGAGCGTGGACTCTAGTTTTGGAAAGCCAGTTTTGATTCCCCCACTCCTCCACGTGCAGCTGCTGGTGTGACCTTGGGTCAGTCACAAGTTCTCCGGGAGCTGTTCTCTCACAGGCAGTTCTTGAGAGAGCTCTCTCAGCCCAATCTACAGCCCCATAGCCAGTTTGGTGTAGTGGTTAAGAGCAGCAGACTCTAGTTTCGGAAAGCCAGTTTTGATTTCCCCACTCCTCCACGTGCAGCTGCTGGTGTGACCTTGGGTCAGTCACAAGTTCTCCAGGAGCTGTTCTCTCACAGGCAGTTCTTGAGAGAGCTCTCTCAGCCCAACCTACAGCCCCACAGCCAGTTTGGTGTAGTGGTTAAGAGCAGCAGACTCTAGTTTTGGAAAGCCAGTTTTGATTTCCCCACTCCTCCACGTGCAGCTGCTGGTGTGACCTTGGGTCAGTCACAAGTTCTCTCAGAGCTGTTCTCTCAAGGGCAGTCCTCGAAAGAGCTCTCTCAGCTCCACCTACCTCTGTTGTGGGGAGGGGGAGGGAAAGGAGATTGTAAGCTGCTCTGAGACTCCTTTGGGGAGTGAAGGGCGGGGTATAAATCCAGGGTTTTTTTCTTCTGAAGCTTCTTGTTCATTATTCAGAGGCGGGAGAGGTGATAGAGATGTTTTAGGGGGTAAGAATAAGGTAGAATAGGAAGTTCAAAATATGCCGTGGAGTTTTCAAGCACCTGCCCCCTTGGAACATGTTTGGTAGCAGCAGCCGTAAATCAGTGGCATTTGTATGGAAGTGTATCACAGTTTTTTAGCCTCTGGCTCACACATTTTTGTCTCAGCTCAGGAAGGATGGCTCCAGAGCAAACTCATTTATGCCGTAGCCAAATTGCAGTAGCCAAATCGCTCGCTCACCGCTTTAATGCCAGTAGCTCACAAAAGTAGAATATTTGCTCACAAGACTCCACAGCTTAGAGGGAACATTGGTTACATCACCCCCGTAATCTTTACAGCCGTGATACTAGCTCTGCGGCTCGTGGAGGGCCACATTTGCAGCTGATTTATGGTGACCCCACAGGGTTTTCAAGGCAAGAGGATGTTCAGAGGGTGGTCAATGTTCCCTCTAATGTGGAGTCTTATGAGCAACATTTCTGCTTTGTGAGCTACTGGCATTAAAGTTGTGAGTGAGCAATTTGGCTTCTGCATAAAGTAGTTTGCTCTGGAGCCCTCCTTCCTGAGTCGAGACAAAAATGCGTGAGCCGGAGGCTAAAAAACTGTGAGCTAGCTCACACTAACTCAGCTTAGAGGGAACACTGGTAGTCAGCCACTACCTGCCTCTGCGTAGCATCCCTGGTCTTTCTGGGTGGGCTCCCACCCAAGAATGAGGCAGGGCCGACCCTGCTTCGCTTCCGAGATCGGGCCAGCTTGGGCCATTCCGGTCAAAGCAAGAGATGTTCCAAGGTGGATTTGCCCTCGCCTGCCTCTGCGTAGCAACCCTGGACTTCCATCCAAATGTTAATCAGGGTTGACCCAAGCTAGCTTCCTAGAGTGGACAAGATCCAGCTAACTTGGCCTGTTTGGGTCAGGACTGATAGATTGGTGGTGGCGGAAAGCGCTGTCAGGTCATAGCCAGCTTATGGCGACCTCGTAGGGTTTTCAAGGCAAGAGACATTCAGAGGTGGGTTTGCCCTTGCCTGCCTCTGCAGAGCGACCCCGGACTTCCTGGTTTGTCTCCCATCCAAGGAGTCACCAAGACCACCCCTGCTTAGCTTCTGAGATCTGGTGAGATCGGGCCAGCCTGGTCCAATCCAGGCAAGGGCGCACATTTGCGATTACCCCAAAAGAGCCACATTTACGTCCGTCCTCGGCATGAGGCCTACACCGCAGGGAAGCTCACAGCTTAGCCATTCCTCCAGCGGTGGCTGTTGCAAGGTGGGAACCGCCTTCCAGCCACGGACGGGACCCGCCAGACAAGGGCTTTGCCAATTTGGTGTCGTGGTGAAATGTGTGGACTCTAATCTGGGAGAACGGGGTTTGATTCCCCACTCCTCCACTCGCAGCTGCTGGATGACCTTGGGCAAGCCACAGTTCTGACAAGAGCTGTCCTTGAGAAAGAGCCGTTTCTGTCAAGAGCTCTCTCAGCCCCACCTCCCTCACAGGGTGCCTGTTGTGGGGAGGGGAAGGGAAAGAAGAAGAAGAAGAGAAGAAGAGAAGGGAGGGGGAGGGAAAGGAGTTTGTAAGCCGCTCTGAGACTCCGAGTGAAGGGCGGGGTATAAATCCAATCTCTTCTCTTCTTCTTCTCTTCTAAGCCACTCTGAGACTCCTCTGGGTAGTGAAGGGCGGGGTATAAATCCAATCTTCTCTTCTTAATGGATTCCAGTTTGGTGTCGTGGTTAAGTGTGCGGACTCTAATCTGGGAGAACCGGGTTTGATTCCCCACTCCTCCACTTGCACCTGGCTGGATGACCTTGGGCAAGTCACAGTTCTGACAAGAGCTGTTCTTGAAAAAGAGCCGTTTCTGTCAAGAGCTCTCTCAGCCTAACCCTAACCCACCTACCTCACAGGGTATCTGTTGTGGGGAGGGGAAGGGAAAGGAGTCTGTAAGCCGCTCTGAGACTCCCTTGGGTAGTGAAGGGCAGCAGGGTATAAATCCAATCTCCTCCTCCTCCTCTTCTTCTTCCCTGGAACACGGGGCCGGTTGCCACTTTGAGAAACGGTGCTCAGAAGAGCCACTGCGTGAATCTCAATTCTTTAGGGCAGGGCTGTAAAGTGGACGAGTATTATTGTTATTATTATCCTTGAATTGCGGGTGAGGAACTGAGCAGAGGGGTGAGGCCGCGGGAGAGGCAGGGTCCCACCCAGACATTAATCCGTCCTTTGTGCGGTCTCTTAGTCACACTGCCACACCAACTTCATTCCGAGGCTGGGCCTGACCTCTCCCTTTCCTCACCATGTAGTGGCGACAATCTGTGAGAGAGGCTAGAGCGAGAGGTCTGCGATGAGCATGTCTTTAAGCCGAGCACCCCCCACACACACACACAAAAACACAAATACACACGTGGGTAACCAGTAGGTGGGACAGAGACTCAAGCCAAACGTTGCATGTAACACGAGTCCCCCACGGGGACTTGCGGACAGATGGCAGCGACAGATTCCCCGTGGGAACTCAATGCCCCCCACAGCTGTTTCAGAGCGGGAAGATGGTGCGGGGAGAAAGGCTGAAGCCCCCCGCCCCCCAAGCCCCCATCATAATCGGGCCCCTGGAGCAACTTTGAAGCGGGTTTCCACGGGCAACTTGCGAGTGCCATCTGCCTGTAGGTCCCCACGGTGGACTCGCATTACGTGTAACGTCTAGCTGGGCCCTTGCAGCCGAATCTTAACCTTCCAGGGTGGCTGTGATGCCGAAAGAGGGGAAGGG
Source organism: Gekko japonicus (assembly GCF_001447785.1). Classification (NCBI taxonomy): domain Eukaryota; kingdom Metazoa; phylum Chordata; class Lepidosauria; order Squamata; family Gekkonidae; genus Gekko; species Gekko japonicus. The sequence goes on from NW_015169294.1 coordinate 110,918, forward strand.
AGAGACATTGCCATGTTCTTTTGGAGAAACAGAAAACTGTAAAGAATGAACATAAGAACATAAGAGAAGCCAATGTCGGATCAGGCCAAAGTCCCATCCAGTCCAACACCCTGTGTCACACAGTGGCCAAAACCCAGGGGCCATCAGGAGATCCCCTAGTGGGGCCAGAACTCCAGAAGCCCTCCCACTGTGCTCCCCCAAGCACCAAAGATACAGAGCATCATTGCCCCAGACATAAGAGAAGCTAGTGTTGGATCAGGCCAAAGGCCCATCCAGTCCAACACTCTGTGTCAGGTGGAGGTCTTTCCCATCACCTCCTGCCTGGTCCTTTTTAATTGGAGATGCTGAGGATTGATCCTGGGACCTTCTGCATGCCAAGCAGATGTTCTACCACTGAGCCCCAGCCCCTCTTTACAGCTCTCCAGGGTTTCGGGTGGAGGTCTTTCACATCCACTCCTGCCTGGTCCTTTTTAACTGGAGATGCCGGGGATTGAACCTGGGACCTCCTGCATGCCAAACAGATGCTCTACCACTGAGCCACGGCCCCTCTTTACAGCTCTGCAGGGACTCAGGCGGAGGTCTTTCACGTCACCTCCTGCCTAGTCCTTTTTAACTGGAGATGCCGGGGATTGAACACGGGACCTTCTACATGCCAAGCAGAGGCTCTGCCACTGAGCCAGGGTCTCAGGTCAAGGTCTTCCCCATCACCTCCTGCCTGGTCCTTTTTAATTGGAGATGCTGAGGATTGATCCTACCTCCTGCAGGCCAAGCAGAGGCTCTGCCACTAAGTCAGGGTCTCAGGCAGATGTCTTTCCCATCACCTTCTGCCTGGTTCTTTTAACGGGAAATGCTGGGGACTGAACCCGGGATCTTTTGCATGCCAAGTAGAGGCTCCTCAAAACGGCTCTTCTCTCGCTACTAACACTGCAACCCGTCCCTGTTGGTCGCAATTAGATTAAGGGAGATCTTAGCCTTCTTCCCCGCCCTCCCCACCAAGGGATTCCCGCCCAGGGATTAGAGGTTGGCGGGTTTGGGGCGTGTCAGAGGATGTGTTGGAATGAGCTCCTTGCACCCTTCAGACCCCCCCCCAAGCCAGCTCTGCTTCTCTGCATGCCTCTCTTTCTCTTCCGCCTCCTGCTGGCGAGGTGTCGCTCTGCATCTTGTGCTTCTCCCCCCCATCGTCCCGTCCCCCCATGTATCTTGATTTTGTTTACAGTGCATTCTTCTTACATTGGCCGCCTGGGTTTGATGTTGCCTGGTTGGGAGGGAAGCGGGGAAAAGCGTGAGCACGGAGTAGTCTCCGGCGTCGCAACGTCGGGGCAAATAGTTAACAAGTTGTTTCGGCCAGCTGGTCGCTTTCCACCATAACCATGTACAATATGAGTGGAATGTACTGTCAGCTCCCCTGTTTCTCGTGTTTTTCGGGTGGTGGTTTTGTGTACGTGCCTTTTTATTTTCTTACCGAGTTTTCTCTGTCTGTGTGTGTGTGTTTGTTTTTGTCCGTTTCTCGCCCCTGTCCCTTGTCCGTCGCCAGCTCCCTCCCCCACCCCTCTCCCCCTCAAACTGCCCCTCCTCCTCGTCCCCTTCCCCCTCCTCGTCCGCCATCAATGGACCTCCGTCCCCCAAATTCACCCGCGACCCCCTGTCTTACTGTTTGAACGAGATCAATAAGACTGTCAAACCCCGCATCACGTCTTTCCGCAGCCTCCGACGGGGGGTAAGTGTGGCACCTTCTCTTCCGGCATCCTGTGTCTGTGTGTTCAGAAAGGGCCCCCTGGGCGGGCACGGTGCCGTCAGGCAAACAGAGGTGGGGTGCCCTTTGCCTGCCTCTGCATAGCAACCCTGGACTTCCTTGGTGGTCTCCCATCCAAGTAGTAACCAGGGTCGACCCTGCTTAGCTTCTGAGAACTGACGAGATCAGGGCAGCCTGGGCCATTGAGGTCAAGGCAAGAGAGGTTCAGAGGCTGCTTGCCCTTGCCTGCCTCTGCGTAGCAACCCTGGACTTCCTTGGTGGTCTCCCCTCCAAGGACTAACCAGGGCCGACCCTGCTTAGCATCTGAGATCTGACGAGACTGCCCTAGCCTGGACCATCCAGGTAAGAGACAAACAGAGGTGGTTTGCCACTGCCTGCCTCTGCATAGCAACCCTGGACTTCCGTGGTGGTCCCCCATCCGAGTACTAACCAGGGTTGACCCTTCTTCTGAGATGTGATGAGATCGGCCTGGCCTGGGCCATCCAGGTCAAGGCAACAGATGTTCAGTGGTGGTTTGCCCTTGCCTGCCTCTGCGTAGCAACTCTGGGCTTCCTTGGCGGTCTCCCAACCAAGAACGAACCAGGGTTGACCCTTATTAGCTTCTGAGATCTGACAAGATTGCCCTAGCCTGGGCCCTCCAGGTAAGAGACAAACAGGTGGTTTGCCATGGCCTGCCTCTGCATAGCAACCCTGGACTTCCGTGGTGGTCTCCCATCCGAGTACTAACCAGGGTTGACCCTTCTTACCTTCTGAGATGTGATGAGACCAGGCTAGCCTGGGCCACCCAGGTCAAGGCAACAGATGTTCAGTGGTGGTTTGCCCTTGCCTGCCTCTGCGTAGCAACCCTGGGCTTCCTTGGTGGTCTCCCATCCAAGAACGAACCAGGGCTGACCCTTATTAGCTTCCAAAATTTGATGAGATTGGGACAGCCTGGGCTGTCCACGTCAAGGCAAGAGACGTTCAGAGCTGATTGCCATTGCCTGCCTCTGCGTAGCAACCCTGGGCTTCCTTGGTGGTCTCCCATCCAAGAACGAACCAGGGCTGACCCTTATTAGCTTCCAAAATTTGATGAGATTGGGACAGCCTGGGCTGTCCACGTCAAGGCAAGAGACGTTCAGAGCTGATTGCCATTGCCTGCCTCTGCGTAGCAACCCTGGACTTCCTTGGCGGTCTCCCATCCGAGTACTAACCAGGGCCGACCCTTATTAGCTTCCAAAATCTGATGAGATCGGGCTCGCCTGGGCTTTACAGCATTTTTGCCCTTCTAAGAATCATTTGGAACCTTACACAGTGATGTCATGTCACTTCTCCTGCCAACCTAGCGGTTCGAAAGCAAGAAATTGCAAGTAGATAAATAGGTACCACTTCGGTGGGAAGGTCACAGCGTTCCGTGCGCCTTGGTGTTTAGTCACGCCGGCCACATGGCCACGGAAACGTCTTCGGACAGCGCTGGCTCTTCGGCTTTGAAACGGAGATGAGCACCGCAACCCTAGAGTCGGATTCGACTGGTTGGTGAAGCACCATTGGAGCGAGGCAGGAATGTGGTTGTGTGGGACACGGGAGACTGAGGTGTGCTTCTTTCTCCGCTGCCAGACTGTGATCACGGAAGACTTCAGCCACCTGCCTCCGGAGCAGAGGAGGAAAAAGCTGCAGCAGAAGATCGAAGAAAGGAACCGGGAGCTGCAGAAGGAACTCGATCAGAGGTAAGAGACAGAAAGCCAACCCAAGATTCTTTCGGGTTGAGCTTCCGGAAAGAGGGCTCTTCCGCTTTCTTGTTTTTCTCATTTGTGTGTCCCGATTTATTTGATTTTTTTTTTTTTTGCTTTTTCACACATATTTTGCTCCCTCTAGTGGTTGATTTGGTATTCCATCTCAGTATTTCCTGCATAAAAACCTACAGGGAGATATATCCTGGATGAACGGCGATGTAATATTGATTCGCCCACTAGAGGGAGCAAATTTCATGTGAAAAAGAAAAAAAAAACCAAAGCGATAGGGACACACAAGTGACAAAACTGAGAACGAGGAGGAGCCCAGAGACTTCAAATGAGCCAAATTAATTTTGTGCTGCTTTTTAAAACAGGTTTCAAAATGCGGGTCTTTCAGAATCCACAGTTAAAGCTTGAGGGTAACAGACACATCCTTGCCCTTTCAATAAGTTATGCTAGTATGAAACAACACCAGCACTTTACAGAATATTCTCCACCCAAACAGCTCCCCTCCCTGTTTTACTGGCCTGAAGTACGGCTCTCCCATGCACCTTGGCCAGCAGGTAGAGGAAGATCCCGTCCAGCCTTTCCCAGCTTGAGAACACATGTGGTCCGGCGGGGGGGAAAGCAAAAAAAGAGGGCAGCGTGTTCACTGGCGGTGGTGGTGGTAGAAAGTCCCAATACGTCACAGCCGGCTTGTGGTGGCCTCATGGGATTTCCAGGGCAAGAGATGTTCAGACGTAGCTCGCCATAGCTTGCCTCTGCGTATCAGTCCTGGGCTTCCTTGGTGGTCTCCCATCCAAGTACTAACCAGGGCCGACCCTGCTTAGCTGCCCAGGACCTGACGAGATCGGGCTAGCCTGGGTAGATGGCATGAAGCAATAATTGGCTGATGGCCTTTGATTGTTGTGGTCCTCTCCATCTGTCTATATAAGGACATAAGAGAAGCCAATGCTGGATCAGGCCAGTGGCCCATCCAGTCCAACACTCTGTGTCACAGAGTGGCCAAAAATACCAGGTGCCATCAGGAGGTCCAGCAGTGGGGCCAGAACTTCAGGAGCCCTCCCACTGTTGTCCCCCACCCCAAGCACCAAGAATACAGAGCATCCCTTGACCCAGCCTGAGAGTTCCTATCTATACCTTGTGGCTAATAGCCACCGATGGACCACTGCTCCACATGCTTATCTAATTCCCTCTTGAAGCCGTCCATGCTTGTAGCCGTCGCCACCTCTTGTGGCAGTGAGTTCCATGTGTTAATCACTCTTTGGGTGAAGAAGGACTTCCTTTTATCCGTTCTAACCCGACCGCTCAGCCATTTCGTGGAGTGCCCACAAGGAGTTCTTGTGTTGTGAGAATGGGAGAAAAGGACGTCTTTCTATATAAGTGATTGGTTGTATCAAGCCTTTTCGCGAGGAAGTGAGGATCGGTCCTGCATGTTTCCCGTCAGCTCGATGAGGGGGACAGACAACACAAACCAGAGTAGACTCAGGTGGGCCACCATTTTGGTCAGAAGCAGCAAAAGAAACTTTGAGTCCAGCGGCACCTTTGAGACCAACAGAGTGTTACATAATGGGTTCTGGACCGAGGCTCCCTCTAAGCTGTGGAGTCTTGTGAGCACAAATCCTACTTTGTGAGCTGCTGGCATGAAAGTGGTGAGCGAGCGATTCGGCTGCTGCATCAATGAGTTTGCTCTGGAGCTACTCTTCCCGAGCAAAGACAAAAACGTGCGAGCCGGAGGCTAAAAAACTGTGAGCCGGCTCACAGTAATTCAGCTTAGAGGGAACACTGCTCTGGCCACTGTACAGTGAACAGCTCAACATTTATGAAGTGAGATTTCAGGAACATTACAAGGACGCTCTCCAGGGCAGCTGCCCTGTTTATAAGCATGCGATCATCACACCCCAATCCCAACGATAGGCTATTTACATAACACTCTTTCTCTATTGGTCTGCTCCAGGATCCTAGCCAGCTATTGTTCAGGGGAAACGAGCTCAACCAGACCCAGGTACGAGTTCGGGGACGACTCGGGCTCAATGCACAACGTAGTCTTATTCAAAGTGTAAGCTTTTGTGTGCAACACATACTTCCCGTTTTGTCTGAAGAAGTGCGCATGCACCCGAAATCTTGCACTCTGAATAGAACTTTGTTCCCGGCCTGGACTCGAACTTCGCTCTGCAAACCAGAGTAGTTGAAGGAGCTGCTAGTCAACGATGCTCCCGTCCTTATTTTGGGTTAATGAGTATGGATTCACCCCAGATACCCAGGCTTTTGCGCACGTGTTTTCTCCCTGCTTTCTGGAAGGCACAAAGTCCTGTCACAGTAACCAGCTCTCTCTCTTTCTCTCCCACCCACCCATTACCTCCCTCCTTCCAGGGATGCCTTAAATAAGATGAAGGATGTCTATCAGAAGACCCCCCAGATGGGGGACCCCAGTAGCTTGGAGCCAAAGATCTCAGAGACCCTGGGCAACATCGAGAGGCTGCACGGGGAAATCCAGAAGTATGAAGTAAGGAAGCGGGAGAGAAGGCGGGGGGGGGTCCCTCTCCTTGCAGCTCCCCAGTTGCCCTGTGCCCATGCCCAGGTGTGGCTGGCAGACAGAAAGGCTCCAACCCACTCAAGGGTACCCTCCAGTGCCACACATGCCTCTTCAGCAGGGGTTATTTCCTACAGGAGCGGA
>NW_015169295.1:0-11731 GCF_001447785.1 Gekko japonicus
TGTTGGGTGTGGCCTATTATGCTAATTCCTTGGGGGTCTCCCGTCCATGTACTAACCAGGACTGACCCTGCTTAGCTTCCGAGTTCTGACAAGATCAGGCCAACCTGGGGCATCTAGGTCATGGCTTTAAGGGGCTACTGGGCGTGAACCATGCTCATTACGTATGGTGCATCAGTCAGTCGTGTAATGTTCCCACCCACAGGCCGGTGCGCCCAAATAAGGAGAGCCGGGCCGTACACTTTTACAGGCACAGCCGATGAAACCGACTCCTACCTCTTTGGCTTCGTTCTGCAGCTGCATGTTCTCCGCGATGTACTTCACGCTCTCGATCGCCTCCCTCATTTCCGGCGTCAGCACCGAGAAGGGCAGCAGGGCGTCCACGGATTCGCAGCTGGAGCTCTGCGTCAGGTTGCCGCCCACTTTGATGTACTTGTGCGGGCAGCCGCCGCAGGCCGCGTCCTGGCACACGAAGCCTTCCCGGCAGCACTTGGTTTCGGAGGTGCCGAGGCAGCTCAAGTGGGAGAGCTCGGCGCCGTAAGGGGACTTCGGCTTCGGGCCGTCGCCGTCTTCGCCGGCCGGCCTGGTCATGAACATGATCCTGGGGAGGAAGCGGAGGAAAATGGCCTTCACCCACTCGGGCATGGTGTGCGTCCTGGGAGTCCGGTAGTGCACGTTCAGGACAAAGACGGTGATGACGATCGAGAGGGTGACGAATATCATGGTGAAGAGCAGGTATTCCCCGATCAGCGGGATCACCAGCGAGGTGGACGGGATGGTCTCCGTGATCACCAGGAGGAACACGGTCAGCGACAGGAGGACCGAGATGCACAGCGTCACCTTCTCCCCGCAGTCTGAGGGCAGGTAGAAGACCAGCACGGTCAAGAAGGAGATCAGGAGGCAAGGGATGATCATGTTGATGGTGTAGAACAAGGGCAGCCGCCGGATGTAGAGCGAGTAGGTGATGTCGGGGTAGACCGCCTCGCAGCAGTTGTACTTGATGTCGTGCTTGTAGCCCGGGGCGTTGATGATGGCCCACTCGCCGCTCTCCCAGTAGTCCTTCAGGTTCATGGCGGAGCCGACCAGCACCAAGTCGATCTCGGCTTTGTCGTAAGACCAGGACCCGAACTTCATGGTGCAGTTTTGGTAGTCGAAGGGGAAGTAGGTCACGTCTATTTTGCAGGAGCTCTTGAAGATCGCCGGGGGCATCCACGTGACGTTGCCCGTGTAGTTCAGGATGGCCTTGGTTTTGTCGTCCACCTGGAAGTCCCCGACAGCGCTGCCAAGGAATCGGAGGAGAAGGGATTGGATTGGTACCCCGCCCTTCGCTCAGAGTCTCAGAGGAGATGAAGAAGGGATTGGATTTCTACACGGCCCTTCGCTGCATGAAGGAGTCTCAGAGCGGCTTACCATCGCCTTTCCCTTCCCCACCCCACAACAGACAACCTGTGAGGTAGGTGGGGCTGAGGACTGCTCCTGAGAGAACAGCTCTGAGAGAACTTTGACTGACCCAAGGTCACACCAGCAGCTGCATGTGGAGAAGTGGGGAATCAAACTCAGTTCTCCCAGATTAGAGTCTGTGCTCTTAACCACTACACCAAACTGGCTCACCAAACAGTTTACAGTCTCCTCCCCTTCCTCTCCCAGCAACAAGACCCCCTGTGACTGTTAGGTGGGGCTGAGAGAGCTCTGAGAGAACTGCTCTTGAGAGAACAGCTCTGAGAGAACGTGTGACTGACCCAAGGTCACCCACTTGGCTGCATGTGGAGGAGTGGGGAACCAAGCCCGCTTCTCCAGATTAGAGTCCGCCCACCTAACCACTACACCACACTGCCCTCCAGTGTATCAACAGGTCAAGCTATTTTTGCATAGCTGCCATATGAGAGCAGCAGCAGTTGGGCCTACGTTAGTGGGGTGCTGAGAATGTATGTGCGGCAGTTAGGAAAACAAATGTATTTATTAGTGAGTATAGTTCTCCTGTGTCTGATCTGGAAATGATCTGTCAGTTACAGGCGTCAATGAAATGCACTTGGGGAAAACTCTTTTTTTGCTGGGGAGAGGCCGTGGCTCAGCAGAAGAGCCTCTGCTTTCCATGCAGAAGGTCCTGGGTTCAATCCCCGGCGTCTCCAGTTCAAAGGACCAGGCAGTAGGTGATGGGAAAGACCTTCATCTGGGACCCTGGCTCAGTGGCAAAGCCTCTGCATGGCACACAGAAGGCCCCAGGTTCAATCCCCGACATCGCCAGTTAAAAGGACCAGGCAGGAGGTGATGGGAAAGACCTTCATCTGGGACCCTGGCTCAGTGGCAAAGCCTCTGCATGGCACACAGAAGGCCCCAGGTTCAATCCCCGACATCGCCAGTTAAAAGGACCAGGCAGGAGGTGATGGGAAAGACCTTCATCTGGGACCCTGGCTCAGTGGCAAAGCCTCTGCATGGCACACAGAAGGCCCCAGGTTCAATCCCCGACATCGCCAGTTAAAAGGACCAGGCAGGAGGTGATGGGAAAGACCTTCATCTGGGACCCTGGCTCAGTGGCAAAGCCTCTGCATGGCACACAGAAGGCCCCAGGTTCAATCCCCGACATCGCCAGTTAAAAGGACCAGGCAGGAGGTGATGGGAAAGACCTTCATCTGGGACCCTGGCTCAGTGGCAAAGCCTCTGCATGGCACACAGAAGGCCCCAGGTTCAATCCCCGACATCGCCAGTTAAAAGGACCAGGCAGGAGGTGATGGGAAAGACCTTCATCTGGGACCCTGGCTCAGTGGCAAAGCCTCTGCATGGCACACAGAAGGCCCCAGGTTCAATCCCCGACATCGCCAGTTAAAAGGACCAGGCAGGAGGTGATGGGAAAGACCTTCATCTGGGACCCTGGCTCAGTGGCAAAGCCTCTGCATGGCACACAGAAGGCCCCAGGTTCAATCCCCGACATCGCCAGTTAAAAGGACCAGGCAGGAGGTGATGGGAAAGACCTTCATCTGGGACCCTGGCTCAGTGGGAGAGCCTCTGCTTGGCATGCAGAAGGTCCCAGGTTCAATCCCCGGCATCTCCAGTTAAAAAGACCAGGCAGTAGGTGGTAGGAAAGACATCTGTCTGAAACCCCGGGGACCTGCTGCCAGTTTGAGTAGACAATACCGACTTTGATGGCCCAAGGGTCTGATTTAGTATAAGGCAACTTTCTATGTTTTCTTGAGTTGTATGTGCTTGGCAGTTCTAAACTGTGCAGTTCCTTTCCAGGGGAGTTACGAGCACATCCTTATGCTCTGAGAATTGTAGGGCGTGGGCAGGTGTGCCATGCATGATGTTAAACAGTTACGTGTCTCGATTTCAAGGTGTAGGTGAGAATTCCTAACTTGGAAACTGGCAGACAAGAGACCCTAAAGGGTGGCAAGACTTTGTACATGACATGCCTTCTATTTCGGTTCCCAAACCAATTTCCGTAACAGGGCACGTGTACCAAGTTCCCAGCATAGCTTAGCAGCTGCTTTTTGGAGAGCCTCACTTAAGGAATACAGGTGCATCCCAACACTTTCTGAAGAACTGTGGGTGCACAAGAACATCTCCTGTTAAAAGCATTTCAGACAACAGGTCTCAGAAAGACCTCTCGGCCAGGACGTTGGAGAGCCGTTGCCATCGGACTTGACTAATAGCTTGTCCATTGGACTAGGTGGATCAGTGGTCTGTGGGCGTGATATCCCCAAAGGAACAGGCTTTGCAGAACCTCTGAAAGAGTGAGGCATGCTCAAATTGCAGTCCATGCATCATTTCTCAGCAGATGAGATGTCATAACCTTACTTGTTATACAACACGATATCTGGCTTCCAGATCTTATGCGACGGCACTCGAATGAACCGGACCCCTCCATAGTCCTCTGGATTCCACTTGAGCTTGTAATCGTTCCAGATCTGATCACAGAAGGGGGAAATCAAATAGTATTAAATTTACAGTCTTTGTATAATGGCTAATAGGCCCCCAGTAACCATCTTTGCATTATACACGGATTTCTATTGTGCTGAATTCAAAAAGTCATCGCTGGCCGACTGTTAGGTAGGTACCATGTTGTGCTATCTGTCCGTCTGTCTGCCTGCCTGTCTATCATCTATCAACTATCATCTATCGTCTATCTACCAAATATCAACTATCATCTATCTACCATTATCTATCACCTATCAATCTATCATCTAGCAATCTATCATCTATCTAGCCTGTATCAACTATCTATCTATCTATCTATCTATCTATCTATCTATCTATCTATCTATCTATCTATCTATCTATCCATCCATCCATCCATCCATCCATCCATCCATCCATCCTCTATCTATCATCTATCTATGTATCTATGTATCTATCTATCTATCTATCTATCTATCTATCTATCTATCTATCTATCTATCATCTATCTATCTCTCCATCCATCCATCCATCCATCCATCCATCCATCCATCCATCCATCCATCCATCTGATTCATTAATCACCCAATCCCCGCTATTGCAGGGCTCTGGGCAATGTACAGTATCCATAAAACACAACCAGATAAAAATCATTAAAACATGAAAAGCACATATTTGAAGAAAAGAGATGGCGAATACTAATCCATCCGATTTCAGACTGCTGGATACTTCGTGGCTACCCCAGCTTTCTCCCAAACGGGGACCCAAAGTGGTTGACATCATTCTCCTCTCCATTTTATCCTCAGAGCAACCCTGTGAGGTAGGTTACGCTGGGAGAGCGTGACTGGCCTAAGCCAAGGTCACCCAGCGGGCTTCCCTGGCACACATGGGGATTCGAACCTGGTTCTCCCAGTTGCTAGCCCGACACTCTTAACCACTGCACCACACTGTTGGACCTTGATCTCGCCCTGGAGGTGTTTAGAATTTGGAAGCTGCTTAGCAGAAGGGCGCTGTGGAATTTCAGGAGGCTGTTGTTGGGGGGGGGGTTATTCAATGCAAACAAACATATCACCACTAGGTGTCAGGAATGCATCGCAAGTCGAAAAGCGCAAGCTTTTCGGATTCCCTTTTGCCTCGCTTCGGGTTCTAGCACTGGGCCTTCCTTCTTCAAAAGTCAGGTGGGAGATGTGGAGAGGTTGTCCTGGAGTTGGGGAAGTGCTAAGAAAAGCCAGCTTGTTACCTTCTTTGGAGGTTTTCGAACAGAGGCCAAACTGGCTCAATTTGGCAGCTGCTTAGCAGAAGGGCGCGGTGGAATTTCAGGAGGCTGTTGGTGGTGGTGGTGGGGGGTTATTCAATGCAAGCAAACACATCACCACTAGGTGTCAGGAATGCATCGCAAGTCGAAAAGCGTGAGCTTTTCGGATTCCCTTTTGCCGGGCTTCGGGTTCTAGCACTGGGCCTTCCTTCTTCAAAAGTCAGGTGGGAGATGTGGAGAGGTTGTCCTGGAGTTGGGGAAGTGCTAAGAAAAGCCAGCTTGTTACCTTCTTTGGAGGTTTTCGAACAGAGGCTCGGCGGCCCTCTGACAGCAGTGCTGGTTCTGTGAACTTAGCATGTAATAAACAGACTGGCATACGAGACGCTAAATATATTCAAACATCATATCAGTTATATTAGACTCGTGGAACGCCCGATACAACGTGCATATTGAAAATGAATGATCAACCAATACCCAAAAATGTAAACCGCCCAGAGACCCCTACGGGGGTTAGGGCGGTATATCAAGTTGAAACAATAAATAAATAAATAAATATACTGGAAGATGTTTGTATGACACGCAGGAATCGCGACTAGAAAGATTAGAATGGGAAAACTGTAGGGCTTTTTGAAACACTTATTGAAGGTTTGTTCAGACGAAGAGACGAAACGGAACTCAATCCGGAGGTCCTCGTCAACAATCACAATAGCTTCATAATAATTACAATAACTTCATGTATTTTAATAATCACAATTACTGCATCTATCTTTATTCATTGTATTTATGGTCACAATGATGTTCGTTACAGTTACACTTTTGAGATCAATCATACAACTGAAATAATGTTTGAATATATTTAGCGTCTTGTATGCCAGTCTGTTTATGACATGCTTAGTCATTTTAGGACTGGATTCTCCGCTATAGTCTGGTTCTGAGAACGTAGGCAGATCATGAGAAGGGAGGGCAGGAAGGGTTGCTTCAGTGGGCTTAGTTCTTGGGACCCTTTCGTACACGCCCAGGGAAATGCCTATCGCCACTTTGAGGTCAGGAAGCAATTTTTCTCCAGGCCAGTTTGGCCGGGGACCCTGGAGATTATTTTATCATCTTCTGAGCATGGAACAGCAGTCATGGGGGGGGGGGGAATTTGGGAATTTCCTGCCTTGTGCAGAGGGTTGGACTAGATGACCCCGGAGGTCCCTTCCAACTCTATGATTCTTTTCTATGCTGGGAGGGTTTGCTGCTGTATTGCTTTGTTTGCACGGGAGCTGTTTTCAGGAAGGGTGTACAAGAGGCAATCTGTGCTTCTCTTCAGCAAGGCATGGGCTGCTTTCGGACATTCCCCCCCTCTCTGCCACAGTGACGCTGTTCCAAAAGGAATCAAGGCTTCGGTCCCTTGAGAAGTTCTGTGACACAGTAATGGGAACAGCTGTGCCTGTGGGAACCTTGGCTTTTCTAGGTCTTTTAAGGGGAAAGCCGCCCAGGTCTTTTTTTGTATACAGCTGCTCTTTTCTGAACATCTGCATCACATTATTATTATTTATTAAATTTCTGAATTGCCCCATCCCTGAGTACACAGAGCTCTGGGCGATTTACAATAAATATACAAAAGTACAGTTTAAAATCAATAATCGGTTCATCCCAAAAGTTTCGCAAGACGAAAATTTCTCATCATTCTGTCTTCAACACAACTGTTTGTCAATGGAGGAAATGTGTATGGTTTAGCGGCTGATTCAGAGAGCCAGTTTGGTGTAGTGGTTAAGAGTGGCGGACTCTAATCTGGGAGGACCGGGTTTGATTCCCCGTTCCTCCACATACAGCCAGCTGGGTGACCTTGGGTCAATCACAACTTTTTCCAGAGCTCTTCTCTCAAGAGCAGTTCCCTCAGAGCTCTCTCAGCCCCACCTACCTCACAGAGTGTCTGTTGTGGGGAGAGGAAGGGAAGGCAATTGTAAGCCAATTGTAAGCCTCCATGCTGGCTCTTAGTGGTTAACAGCAGCGGACGCTAATCTGGAGAACCAGGTTCGATTCCCCACTCCTCCTCCACATGCAGCCAGCTGGGTGACCTTGGGTCAGTCACAAGTTCTCTCAGAGCTGTTTTCTCCAGAGCAGTTCTTGAGAGAGCTCTCTCAGCCCCACCTACCTCGCAGGGTGTCTGTTGTGGGGAGGGGAAGGGAAAGGAGTTTGTAAGACGCTCTGAGACTCCTTCGGGTAGTGAAGGGTGGGGTATAAAAAGAAACTCTTCTTCTTCTTCAAGAGTCAAGGGACATGAAAACAATGTCATATAAAACAATAGTAATGTGCATGCACGGGGAGGGGACATCTCTTGTCCTCCCTACCATTTAAACAATACTCTTGAGGAGATAACCCACAGTTCCATCCTTGGAGGCGAAAGTTCCCCGGGTTCAAACCCTGGCACGTGTAGTTACAGCTCTAGTGGGGTGCTTAGAGGAGGTTATCTGCTTGAGACCTCTGGGAGAAGCTACTACTCAGAGTAGATTCTTATTGGGCTCACCGGGGTCAATAATTCAGCATAGGGAATATTCATGTGTTCTTATCAGGGGTTATTTCCTGTGGGAGCGCACAGGAGCAGAGCTCCGGCAGTAAGGAGCCTAGGGGGCGGGCACATGCAACAAGCCCCACCCCCTGCTCCCAGCAGCCCTCAGTTGGGCCATAAGGAGCAAGAAGCAGCCAGGTAAGCTGCAGAGCCCCCTCCCCGGCCCCCCGGCGTCAAACGGTCCAGTGGCACCTTTAAGACCAAGTTTTATTCAGGTACAAACTCTCCCTCCTCTGCGAGGACAGATCTGCGCACCCCCCCCCCCCCCCATAGCTAGCAATCCAAAACAGTCCAGTGGCACCTTTAAGACCAAGTTTTATTCAGGTACAAGCTCTCCCTCCTCTCAGGGCAGATCTGTGCGTTCCCCCCCCCTCTATTGCTAGCAACCCAAAACAGTCCACGGTACCTTTAAGACCAAGTTTTATTCAGGCACAAGCTCTCCCTCCTCTGCAAGGGCAGATCTGCACGTCTGTTCCCCCCAATAGCTAGCAATCCAAAACAGTCTAGTGGAGCCTGAGTGGTGGGTGTTGCCTTCTGACACACTTCTGGTGATGTCAGGGGGTGTGGCATATGCAAATAAGTTATGCTAATAAGTTATGCTAATGAGCTCCTGCACCTCTTTTTCTACAAAATGACCCCGGTTCTTATGATCTCAGTGCAGAAATTAGATTATGGCCCAGCTCGGAGAGTGTAAACTTCTTGGTGTCGAAACCAAAGCTGCGTGAATCATCCGTAAGAAATTGTTTCAGATTTGTCTCAATTCACAAGTCATTAATGCAGGTTTTTTTAAAAAATATAACTTTGGCGTGGAGCAAAGAAGATAGCCAGGCTATGACCGAAGCGACTGAAAATGCAAATCCTGATTCAGCGTTAGTCCTACATCGCACTGTAGTTTGCCAAGGCGATTAACGGCGACTGAGGCAACCCCAGGAGCAAAAGACGTTCCAGGTCCCCTCTAGCCACCAGTGGGGGATGGGGGCCGTGGTTGCCAAATCCAGTTTGGGAAACTCCTGGAGATTTGGGGGTGGAGCCTGGGGAGGACAGGGACCTCAGTGGGGCACGATGTCGCAGAGTCCATCCTCCCAAGCATCCATTTCCTCCAGGGTAGCTGATCTCTGCAGTCTGGAGAGAAGCTATAATTCCAGGGGATCCCCAGGCCCCACCTGGAGGTTATATCAACAATAATAATCAGTCTGTACAATCTAATAGCTACCAGTCAATTTACATCCTTTTTACACAATCAACCCCATTGGGAGTTTCTAGAATTGTACACCCGCTTCATAATTCATGAGTCTAAAAAATATAACTTGGCTTCATGTAGTTTTCTTACCCCGTTAAGCAGCTGACAATCATAGACGGAGCACTCCTGTCTTTCTCTCTTAACAGCCTTTTGTAGGACCAGCAACAAACATCAATTTAAACTTCAATGTAACCATAAAAGGAAACTTTCCCCTTTAGAGGACTTTCAAGCAAGGAAGAGCAGGTGTACAATTCTAGAAACTCCCTCTGGGGGTTGATTGTGTGAAAAGGATGTAAATTGACTGGTAGCTTTTAGATTGTACAAACTGATTATTCTTGTTGATATTGCATGTAATGAATATATACCCGTTTTAGAATATTATGAATAATACACAATGCACTTTATAAGATGGAACATATAGAACACTTTAACTTATAAATAAGGTTTTTGCAGTGTATATATTTGTTGTCTGACTCTTCTAACACTGCAGCTTGAGTTTCCACACCCACTTGGAGGCTGGCATCCCCAAGGAGAGATTGCGAAAGAAGAAGAACAAGAGATTGGATTTATACCCTGCCCTTCACTACCCAAGTGTCTCAGAGCGGCTTACAAACTCCTTTCCCTTCCCCTCCCCACAACAGACACCCTGTGAGGTAGGTGGGGCTGAGAGAGCTCTTGACAGAAACGGCTCTTTTTCAAGGACAGCTCTTATCAGAACTAGGGCTTGCCCAAGGCCATCCAGCCAGGTGCAAGCGGAGGAGTTGGGGAGTCAAACCCGGTTCTCCCAGATTAGAGCCCGCGCACTTAACCACGACACCAAACTGGCTCTGGTACCTCAGGTCCTTCCAATGAGTTTTGAAATATTATAAATTAGGCGTCTTGTCAGGCAGGAGAATTAAGTGCAATCTGCTGAACTCAACGTGACCTCCGTGTTTTACAGGACCCAACCCATCACTTATGAAATAGTAAAACGCCTCTCCGTTTCAGAGCCAAAACGGATGAGGTGGTGAGTGAGGGTTACCAGCTCTGGGTTGGGAAATTCCTGGAGATTTGGGGAGGGCGGGGTTTGGAGAGGGGCGGGACCTCAGCAGAATACAATGCCATAGAGTCCACCCTCCAAAGCAGCCATTTTCTCCAGGGGGCGTGACCTCTGCGGTCTGTTGATGAGCTGTCATGGCGGGGGATCTCCAGGCCCCACCTGGAGGTTGGCAAGTCCACCTCCACAGCCCCCTCTTGGAGCACATCCTTCCTTGGCGGCTATCAACAGACTCTTCCATTGGATCCTCTGGGCTTGTAATGAAGTACGAAGGCTGAGGACGTTGCCTTGAATTGTCTTTTGGTCGAGACGTCTTAGAAATATTTCCCCCCTTTGTTTGTTGAGCCGGCGCCTGTGAATGGGAAAGACCTTTCGAGGTCTCGAATGTGTACAAAAGTAATAAGAAATGTAGCACAAAATTGGGGGGGACGACGACCTTGTGCTGTGTTCAGGGGTAATTTCGTAGAAAAAAAGGTGCAGGAGCTCATTAGCATAACTCATTAGCATAACCTATTTGCATATGCCACACCCCTTGACATCACTGGAAATGTGTCAGAAGGCAACACTCACCGCTCAGGCTCCACTGGACTGTTGTGGATTGATAGCTGATGGGGACGGGATGGGGCATGCAGATCTGTCCTCACAGAGGAGGGAGAGCTTGTACCTGAACAAAACTTGGTCTTAAAGGTGCCACTGGACTGTTTTGGGCTGGGGGGGCTCTGCAGCTTACCTGGCTGCTTCTTGCTCTGACTGAGGGCTGCTGGGAGCAGGGGGTGGGGCTTGTTGTATGTGCCCGCCCCCTGGGCTCTTTACTGCCAGAGCTCTGCTCCTGTGCGCTCCTGCAGGAAATGACCCCTGGCTGTGTTTGGTGTAGTGGTTAGAAGCCAGTTCGGTGTAGTGGCTAGGAGCGTGGACTCTAATCTGGGAGAACCGGGTTTGACTCCCCACTCCTCCACATGCAGCTGCTGGTGTGGCCTTTGGTCAGTCTCAAGTCCTCTCGGAGCTGTTCTCTCAAGGGCAGTCCTCGAGAGAGCTCTCTCAGCCCCACCTACCTCACAGGGTGTCTGTGGTGGGGAGGGGAAGGGAAAGGAGATTGTAAGCCACTCGGAGACTCCTTTGGGTAGTGAAGGGCAGGGTATAAATCCAATCTCTTCTCTTCTTCTTATTTTACCCACACACACACACACCCCAAGTATCCATAGCATTCAAACGTTTTATGGCGTTCAAGGCGTCGGCACGCTTTGTACTTACGTGTCTCAACCATAAATTGGTCTCCATGATCTGGTTCACTTCATCCTGGGGAGGGGAAAAAAGCCATAAGTGGATCTGAAACCATTTAGGGGAAAAGAAAGTTAGGCCTCTTTCTTTAGCGTTGTCAACTCTGGATTTGGAAATACCTGGAGATTTGTGGGTGGAGCCCGGGAGAGTGTGGTTTAGGGTGGGGAGGGACCTCGGTAGGGTGTGATGCCATACAGCCCACCTTCCGAAGCAGCCCTTTTCTCCCGGAGAAGTGGAATAAATGTTTCAAATAAATTAAGGTGTGATATTCTGGAGATCAGTTGTGATTGTGGGAGATGTCCATCCCCCGCACCTGGAGGTTGGCAACCCTATCTTTCTTGGGCCCAATTGTACTGTCCAGTACAATTGAGAGCCAGTTTGGTGTCGTGGTTAAGTGCGCGGACTCTAATCTGGGAGAACCGGGTTTGATTCCCCACTCCTCCACTTGCACCTGGCTGGATGACCTTGGGCAAGCCGTAG
>NW_015169295.1:12426-18741 GCF_001447785.1 Gekko japonicus
TTCTTCTTCTTCTTCTTCTTCTTCTTCTTCTTCTTCTTCTTCTTCTTCTTCCTCTTCCTCTTCCTCTTCCTCTTCCTCTTCCTCTTCCTCTTCCTCTTCCTCTTCCTCTTCTTCTGTCCTGCCAGAGGGCCTGTGGGGGATGAAACCGGCCTGCCCAAATCTCGCTTCTGAGTTCAGACCAGCTTACCAAAAATTTACCTGCACGCATACAATTTTTTTGTTTACATTTTTGACCGTTTGTGCAGGAGACGCTAACCACTAGGCTCTATCCCAGGAGTTCCTCAGGGTGCTGCTGCTCTTCTGGATCTCACCCAGATCTAGGGCTTCCGATTCTGGGTTGGTAAAGACTTGGAGATTTGGGGGGGTGGAGCCTGAGGAGGGCAGGGTTTGGAGAGGGGTGGGACTTCAGCGGGGGATAGTGCCCTAGAGTC
This sequence comes from Gekko japonicus, assembly GCF_001447785.1. Lineage (NCBI taxonomy): Eukaryota > Metazoa > Chordata > Lepidosauria > Squamata > Gekkonidae > Gekko > Gekko japonicus. Next base: position 12,858 of record NW_015169295.1, read on the forward strand.
CACCATCCAAGTGGCCATTTTCTCCAGGGGGAGTGACCCCTGTCATCTGGAAATAGGGTCGCCAGCGCCTGGTTGGGAAATACTTGAAGAGTTGGGGGTGGAGCCTGAGGAGGGTGGAGTTTGGGGAGGGGAGTGGCTTTGGTGGGGTACAATGCCGTAGAGTCCGCCCTCCAAAGCGGCCATTTTCTCCAGACGAAGTGATCCCTATCACCAGGAGATCAGTTGTAAACGCAGGAGACCCCCCCCCAGTTGCCACACGGAAGTCGCGAACCCTTCCCGGATCCCAGAACTTCTGTTTTCAAGAGTGGCGAATACGCCGTCATTCGAATTCCCTATCCCACATCACCACCACGGCCCTCTTCTACTCACCACCTTTACCAGCTGAGACAGGGACACCTCGAACCAGATAATGACCGGGTCGGACACATTCTCCACCGGCCTGATGATATTATTGTAGTTCGCAAACAGTTCTTCGTAGAGCCGGTGTTCGGCTTCCGAACAGCAGCCGCCTGTGTGGAGGGTGGGGGAACAGAAGGAGGGAAGGACAGAAAACACCACCGAACATCTTGGCTTAGGGTTCTGCAAACCACCTCGGGAACATTCACGTCCTCCACGGCAATTTTCCGCGAAAATTAGATCACGGGCTATTAGCCTTCCGCCGCCGCTCCCACCCAGAGTTCTTTCTCCTCCACAGATACAGGAGACAGACGCAAATTAAGCCGAAGAAAGTAATCTGGGGAATCATTACTCAAGCGCGCATGGACCCAATTGTGTTTCTTAGACGCCCGGGCAGCAGTGGAAGAAATGCCCAGCCGATTGTCTGAGCACAAGAGACGATGTACGTTTAAACTATAGAATGAGTGTGACATGGGAGGTCAGGTCTTCCTTGGTTTATTTGTTTTGTCTCTCTCGATTGTCAGACTGAGGGCAATTCTGCATCTAGCGTTCGTTCCGCATTTTCTCAACTGGGAAGAAAAAGTGCAGCTCAAAACCACATTCAAGTACCCCAGGCCAAGGTACCGACTGCAAAGTCACCCCTGAACGGCCATCAAAAGGCCGTAAATCTATACAGAAGGTACCATAAAACCCGACAATCAAAGGAAGCAAAAGCAGCATGGAGTGTGGAGATCTTCGGCGTGCCAGGCAGATGCTCTACCACTGAGCCAGAGCCCCTCAGCCATAATACATAAGCACATGAAGCTGCCTTCTACTGAACCAGACCCTTGGTCCATCAAAGTCAGTATTGTCTACTCAGACTGGCAGCCGCTCTCCAGGGTCCCAGGTGGATGTCTTTCCCATCCCCTCCTGCCTGGTCCTTTGAACTGGAGATGCCGGGGATTGAACCTGGGACCTTCTGCATGCCAGGCAGAGGCTCTGCCACTGAGCCAGGGCTCCAGATCAAGGTCTTTCCCATCCCCTCCTGCCTGGTCCTTTGAACTGGAGATGCCGGGGATTGAACCTGGGACCTTCTGCATGCCAGGCAGAGGCTCTACCACTGAGCCAGGGCTCCAGATCAAGGTCTTTCCCATCCCCTCCTGCCTGGTCCTTTTAACTGGAGATGCCGGGGATTGAACCTGGGACCTTCTGCATGCCAGGCAGAGGCTCTGCCACTGAGCCAGGGCTCCAGATCAAGGTCTTTCCCATCCCCTCCTGCCTGGTCCTTTTAACTGGAGATGCCGGGGATGGAACCTGGGACCTTCTGCATGCCAAGCAGATGGTCTGCCACTGAGCCACGGTCCCTCCCACGTCCTGCAGACCTTCAGGTCTGTCCCAGTGCATAGCCGTCTACACAAGGGGCCTTCCTAGAAACTCAGCACAGAGTCTTCTTTTCCGCTCTCACACCTAATCTCATGGTCCACAATTCTTGTCTTTGTTTCAGACCTGTCTGCCTAGGTCAATTGCAATTTTATAGTTAACAAAACGTGATCCTTTGTTCAGACAATTCCTTAAATAACTGGATCTCTGCTAGCCTTTCAGGTAAAAGGAAAGCCAGCACGTCCCAATCCTGACAATTAAGGTACGATAATATTTATCCTCGGATGAGTTTCATCCATTGCCGATACTTAGTGTCCAGCCTTCGAAAGGTCAGACAGCATAAGGTTTAAAAAATCTCTTATCTTCTTGCTCGCCCAGAGAAAGAAAGAACTGCAGCCATCTCCTTGCTGCTAAGAGAGGAGGGTTTGGTGACAAATCTGGAGCTAACTTATATAGAAACGTTAAACCCTACAAAGGCGTAGGGTTAAAGAAGGCAGCTTTTTGCCCTGCCAGAAGTTTAGCCCGTTACTTTTGCAGATGATTTATTAATACCCCGTATTTCCATTTATAGGCCTTGGCCTATATATATAGAACCATTTCCTTGGCATTCATCCTTTTGGCTGTCGTTCGCATTCTTGACCCTTTTTGGCCCACGTCCCTAGTGAGCTGACCCCAAAACAAACGAGGTCTCTTTCCATGCTCAAGTCTAATCGGTCGTGTTTTGTTTCCCCTCCCCTGCAAAATTCCGATTGGGAAGCCGAAATTCCGAATCTACCCGAAAGGCAAATAACAAATAAGCAGCTAGAATCCTATTTGCAACGTGGAGGACACTGAAAATCCCAACGCTTGATGAGTTGATAGTGAAGATGTGCTGAAATGGGCCGATTGACAAATATACTGAAAGGAAAAATGGAAGAAGAATGTATGGGACCGTGGAGGGTGTTCTATGACTGGTTAAAGCATAAGTACTGAGAAACTAAGATGGGGAACCATAAGAAAGGTGGACATGATAGTTGTGAAACTTTTATGAGAACAGTTGCATGCAGAATGTCAAATTGGCTTTTTTAATCTATATAACTCTGTATTCTTTCTTTTCCCTTCTTTCCCCTTTCTGAATATGAACTAATTTTAAAAAAGGCAAATAACTGGGTTCCGGATCAGATCGATCATTAGCAATGTCTCCATACAGTTCATGAACAATACGGCTGTTCCTGCCCCCTGCTACACAGTAGAATCTTCCGATGCATGAAAGTCGCCCACCCTTGCTTTATTTCAGTGATGTGCAAGAACCGCTCGGCGTTGCCGAGTCAGCCTGTTTGCTTGCAGATGGGGAGACCGCAAACAGGTGCAGCCCGCCAATGAATCTGGATTTTTACGGCGCACCGTCAAATCCATCATAGTGATTCAAGGCCGGCCGGCGTTCGGTGCCAGGGCTGGGTGTGTTTGTAACCAACCCCCACCCTCTCCCGTTCTGCCAAGAGGAAGACAGAAGGCTCCCTTACCTTTCAGGAAGAAGTAAATAGCAACAAGCAGGAGCAGACAAACCGGCCTCCCCATGGCTTTTCGATTCACCGCTCGTCAAGAGAGCCCGGCGGAGACGGCTTTAGCTGGCAGCATTGCCCAGAGATCTGGAAAAGGAGACAGCCTGAATTCTGACAGATTTAATACTGGCAACGGGCAGACAGCGGGACCCTGAGAAACAGTCCAGTGTTGGAAACCTGCCTTAATATTTTACAGCCCTGCCCCTTTTTTCTGGCTGTCCGCATGGATGAAGAGGAAAATCCCAGACTAAGTAAGCCATAAGCACCGAGGCACTCATCGCCTGCCCTCCTAGGAAAAAAAGGGGGGCCTCCCATTGATGCATACGCAAAGCCGGTAATCTGATAACATTAAGAGCTCGCCAATTGGCTCATGTGCAGGATTTGAATTGTCCTCTCGGCTTCCGTGCCAAGCATTTCGAACAAGGTCCAGTTTAATGAAAATGGGGATAATTGGATTCTGCGTGAAATGGATATTGACACAAGAGAGTCTTGGGTTTTCGTACAGCGTCCGGAGGAGCCCTTTGGAGCAGGGGGCAACCCAGCCGAACATGGTTAGCGGACTAGTTGATGCGGGGACCAGATATTGAGGGATGTGTTTTCTTGTACGGATAGCGGGTGTGGAAAAGGAACGACGGAGAAAGTTGATTGGAAGAAGGCAGAGCCTGGTTCGGCATGTGGCATTTGCTCCACGTTTTCTCGACAATGGGAGATTCTGCATTGGCTTTTCCTTCTGTTGTTTTAGCAAACCCACGTTGGAACAGAAATTCCCCTCTGCATTGCACGCCGCTTTCGCTTCCTTTGACCATCGGATTTTATGGTACCCTCTGCACTGCATGCCGCTTTCGCTTCCTTTGATCATCGGATTTTATGGTAGCCTCCACACTCCATGCCACTTTCGCTTCCTTTGTTCATCGTGTTTTATGGTACCTTCTGCATAGATTTATGGCTGTTTTATGGCCATTCAGGGGTGACTTGGCAGTCAGTACAGCGTTGGCCCCGGGGGTATTTGAATGTGGATTTGAGCTGCACCGTTTCCTCAGTGTCGAGAAACTGTGGAGCTGGGGGGGTGAGGGGAACCCGGGGGATTGTTGATGTTATTTTTAATGTAGGTTTTTCAAATATTTTTTTTTAAAAAAAGAGAAACTGTGGAGCAAATGCCAGATGCAGAACTGAATAAAAGGTACAGCTCAAAACCACATTCACATACCCCGAGGCCAACACCATTCAGCCACCCCGAACATCCATAAATCCATGTTGAAGGTACCATAAAATCCGGTGATCAAAGGAAGTGAAAGCGGCATGCAATGCAGAAGGTACCATAAAATCCGATGGTCAAAGGAAGTGAAAGCGCCATGCAATGCAGAGGGTAGCATAAAATCCGGTGATCAGAGAAAGTGAAAGTGGCATGCAATGCAGAAGGTACCATAAAATCCGATGGTCAAAGAAAGTGAAAGCGGCATGCAATGCAGAGGGTACCATAAAATCTGATGGTCAAAGGAAGTGAAAGCAGCATGCAATGCTGAAAGTACCATAAAACTCAGTTATCAAAGAAAGTGAAAGCGGCATGCAATGCTGAAGGTACCATAAAATCCGATGGTCAAAGGAAGTGAAAGCGCCATGCAATGCAGAGGCAGAGGTCATTTCGGGGGGGGAACGCAGTTCCCCCGGGTGAGGTACGGGGGGCGGGGCACATGACGAAGCCCCGCCCCCTGCTTCCGGCCGCCCCGCTTCTGGCCCTCATTCAGCCAGGAGGAGGCAGGAGAAGAGGGAGGGTAAGTTGCTTCCTCCCTGCCTCTCCCCACCCCTGCCTGCCTGGGGCCAGGGAGGGCCTTCCAGGGCTTCCTTGCACTCCTGCTGGCCTTGCAGGTCCACCGCTGGGCCCCTCATGGGGCTCGGCAGTGGAGCAGCAAGGCTGGCGGTGGCGGCCGGGACCGTTGGGGGCGGGGTGTGTGGCCTTATGACACACTTCCGGTGATGTCAGGGGTGTGTGGCCTTATGACACACTTCCGGTGATGTGAGGGGGTGTGGCCTTATGACACACTTCCGGTGATGTGAGGGGGTGTGGCCTTATGACACACTTCCGGTGATGTCAGGGGGTGTGGCATATGCTAATGAGTTATGCTAATGAGCTCCCCTAGCTCTTTTTCTACGAAATGACCCCTGTGCAGAGGGTACCATAAAATGCAGTTATCAAAGAAAGTGAAAGCGGCATGCAATGCAGAAGGTACCATAAAAGCCGATGGTCAAAGGAAGCGAAAGCGGCGTGCAATGCAGAGCGGAATTTCTGTTCCAACGTGGGTTTGGTAAAACAACGGAGGGAAAAGCCATTGCAGAATCGCCCTGATTCATTTGAAATCTGGTGCCAGAGGGGAGTTTGATGGACACTGTGGACGGCTGAGAAGGCCACTAAATGGGTCCTGGATCAAATCAAACCCGGACTCTCCCTCGAAGCCAAAATGACTCAACTGAGGATTGAGTGGACGGCAGCAGCGAAAGAGGAAGGGGTGTCATAGAGAGGAGGGTGCGGAGCTGTTTCCTGTTGCCCCAGAATGTCGGACCAGAACCATCGGGCTGAAATTAAATCAAAA
>NW_015169295.1:19251-51142 GCF_001447785.1 Gekko japonicus
GGCCTCCTCCTCCTCCTCTTCTTCTTCTTCTTCTTCTTCTTCTTCTTCTTCTTCTTCTTCTTCTTCTTCTTCTTCTTCTTCTTCTTCTTCTTCTTCTTCTTCTTCTTCTTCTTCTTCTTCTCTGAGAGCTCTCTCAGTCCCACCTACCTCACAGGGTGTCTGTTGTGGGGAGGGGAAAGGAAAGGAGATTGTAAGCCACTCTGAGTGAAGGGCGGGGTATAAATCCAATCTCCTCCTCCTCCTCTTCTTCCTCTTCTTCCTCATGGCCCTTTCTTACACGCCCGGGGAAATGCCGATTGCCACTTTGGGGTCAGGAAGTGATTTTTCTTCAGGCCAGTTTGGCTGCAGTACCTGGAGGGGTTTTTTGGTCATCTTCTGGGCATGGAACAGCAGTCACTGTGGAGGGTGTGGAGGGGGAGGTATTTGAGAATCTCCTGCATTGTGCAGGGGGTTGGACTAGATGACCCCGGAGGTCATCTTCCAACTCTATGATTCTAGGAAGACCCAACATGAGATGGACCGACTCTATCCAAGAAGCCACAGCACCCAATTTGCAAGACCTGAGCAAGGCCGCGGACGATAGGACGTTTTGGAGGTCGTTCATTCGTTGGGTTGCCATAAGTCAGAAATGACTTCACAGGACTTCACACACAAAGAAGACAGAAAAAGGCGCGGGGGGGGGAGCTAGGGTGCCCCTGAAGCTTTGAACCCGGGCTTAAAATGGACTGGGGCTCATTTTCAAAATGGCAGCCGGCGGGGCCCAAGTTTGCTTAGAAGTCCAAGGATACAGCTTGGAAACCCTGGCTTCTAATGGTAGAAGCTTGATATTGGTTGCTCAGCAGCGGGGGGGGGGGAGCCCTTTGAATCATTCAGTAGGAAAATTGCCGTGTACCGAGTCGGATTATCGATCCGGTTTAGAAGTCTCTTCCCTGATTGGCAGCGATTCCTGGGCAGAGGAAGGTCTTCCCCAGTCTCTGTTCGCTGAGATCTTTTCAGCGGAGGTACCGGAGAAAGAACAAGGACCTTCCCAGTGAAAGGCACGTACTCTGCTAGTGAGCCAGTTCTTCGACCATCCGGTTCGGATCTGTCTCCCGAGACTGGCAGCAGTTTCTCTGATGTTTCAGTTTCAGATGGGTCACCGTGTTTGTCTGTAGCAGTAGAAGGAGCTGCGGTGGCTCAAGTGGTTAAGACGCTGAACTGCAGGCTGTGGAAGGTCGGTAGGTCAGCAGTTCGAGACCCGAGTGTGCCACATGACGGAGTGAGCTCCCATCTCTAGTTCCAGCTCCTGCCAACCTAGCAGTTCGAAAGCAAGAAATTGCAAGTAGATAAATAGTTTCCACTTCAGTGGGAAGGTAACAGCGTTCCGTGCGCCTTGGTGTTTAGTCATGCCGGCCACATGACCACGGAAACGTCTTCGGACAGCACTGGCTCTTCGGCTTTGAAACGGAGGTGAGCACCGCAGCCCTAGAGTCGGACTCGACTGGCTTTCGAGCAAGGGAACCTTTACCTTTACCTTTAGCATTAGAAAAGAGCACCGATTTCACACAAGAGCTGCGCTGCGGTCGCGCCTCCCTTGGCCCCGCTTCTATGGGTAAAGTTCCCACTCGAAGCTGCGCGGCTGCATTTTGACCCGCGGCTTCGCCCGTTTTTTCCTGCGGTTTCGTAATCCTCAAAAAACAGGATCATGAAACCGCGGGGGAAATCGGGCGAAGCTTCAGGTCAAAATGCGGCCACGCGGCTTCGAGTGGGAAATTGACCAACAGAAGCGGGGCCAAGGGAGGCGCGACCGCGGCACAGCTCTTGTCTGAAATGGGTGCTCTTTTCTACTGCTACAGACAGACTAACACGGTGACCCATCTGAATCTGAAACATCAGAGAAGCTGCTGCCAGTCTCGGGAGACAGATCTCAACCGGATGGCCGAAGAACTGGCTCACTAGCAGAGCACTCCTCCACATGCAGCTGCTGGTGTGACCTTGGGTCAGTCACAAGTTATTTCAGAGCTGTTCTTTCAGGAGCAGTCCTCAAAAAGAGCAGTCCTCAAAAGAGTTCTCTCAGCCCCACCTACCTCACAGGGTGTCTGTTGTGGGGAGGGGAAGGGAAAGGAGATTGTAAGCCGCTCTGAGACTCCTTTGGGTAGTGAAGGGCGGGGTATAAATCCAGTCTCCTCCTCCTCCTCCTCTTCCTCCTTCTCCTCCTCTCATGGCACAGCTCCTAGCCTGTAGGCTGTGAGCCAACCACGTTGAACCGCAGAACAGAATCCCCCCCCGTTAATTATTTTATTTTCTATAATTTGTTTAATTAACCATACATAAGTTCTTTAGGTTCTTCTTGTAACTCTTACATTCAAACCCCAAATAAATCTCACTACGGGAATTGTAATAACTGGATCAGCAACCACCAAGGAAAAATGGGAGCTTACCTGCTAAAGGCGTGTCTATATCGGGATCCTCGCTTCAGCCAAGCTACGCACAATGGTACAGAGCACAGCCCCTAATCGTCCATCCAAGTAACTTTGTGAATCATTTAGTACAGTGCAAGGCTATATTGGCTGCACAGAAAAGCCCTCTTGAATCATTCACTTTTGCACAGTTTGCAGAAAACCAGGAAAGGGGGGGCTTTCCTGACCTGCTCGGGCCGGCCGTTCCACAAGGTGGGGGCCACCGCGGACAAGTCACGTTTCTGGGGCAGTTGTTGCTTTTGCCCATTTGCAGGCCTGCTCCTTGGGAGGAAAGCGATGGTGAACCTAAACAGCATGATAAAAAGTAGAGACATCACCCTGCCAACAAAAGTCCGCATGGTCAAAGCAATGGTATTCCCAGTAGCCATGTATGGCTGCGAGAGTTGGACTAGCCACAAGCTACAAGCATGGACGGCTTCAAAAGGGAATTGGATAAGCATATGGAGCAGAGGTCCATCAGTGGCTATTAGCCACAAGGTATAGATAGGGACTCTGAGGCAAGTGATGCTCTGTCATCTTGGTGCTTGGGAGGGGGTCAACAGTGGGAGGGCTTCTGGTGTCCTGGCCCCACTGGAGGACCTCCTGATGGCACTGGTATTTCTGTCCACTGTGTGATACAGAGTGTTGGACTGGATGGGCCTTTGGCCTGATCCAACATTGGCATCTCTTATGTTCTTATGTTCTTATGACTATAAGGAAGGCCGAGTGCGGCACTGGTATTTCTGTCCACTGTGTGATACAGTGTTGGACTGGATGGGCCTTTGGCCTGATCCAACATTGGCATCTCTTATGTTCTTATGTTCTTATGACTATAAGGAAGGCCGAGTGCCGAAGAATAGATTCTTTTGAACAATGGTGCTGGAGAAGACTCTTGAAGAGTCCCTTGGACTGCAAGAAGATCAAATCAGTCAATCCTAAAAGAAATCAACCCTGACTGTTCCCTGGAAGGCCAGATCCTGAAGCTGAAGCTCAAATACTTTGGCCACCAGATGAGAAGGGAGCACTCCCTGGAGAAGACCCTGATGCTGGGAAAGATTGAAGGTCAAAGAAGACGGGGACGGCAAAGGATGAGATGGTTAGACAGTGTCATCGATGCAACGAACATGAAGTTGAGCAAACTTCAGAGGACGGCGGAAAACAGGAGGGCCTGGCGAGATCTGGTCCATGGGGTCCCAAAGAGTCGGACTCGACTGTGCAACTGAACAACTACAACAACAATGTGCAGAAGACCCTGGTCGGATGAGCAAAGCTGTCATGGTGTCAGACTTGGACCCTTGACCCATTGTTTGAGGCACGGGATCTGTGTAATTCTAATCATGGGTCTTTGATGTACATCGTTTTGCTTGTTACTGTCTCTTATAGTGCTTCTGCTATTTCCGTTCTCATGCCTAATGTTCCCATATTCCATATAGCACCTGCTGGCATGTTATCAATCTGTCTGCAAGGTTCCTCCTCTGCCATTCTTGGGAGGGGAGGATTGAGACATGTCTGAGCGATAGTAGATTAGCTGCGCTATGTAACAAGTATCAAATGAACCTCCTCCAGAGGCCGGTGGAAGCTTTCGCTTTTCAACCTTCTCACGGCCTTCGAGAAAGTCTGTAATGATAAACATTCTCACCATTATAATTGTCTTGTATTACTGCAACCGAGCAGTTCGAAAGCAAGAAATTGCAAGTAGATAAATAGATACCACTTCAGTGGGAAGGTAACAGCGTTCCGTGCGCCTTGGTGTTTAGTCATGCTGGCCACATGACCACGGAAACATCTTCGGACAGCGCTGGCTCTTCGGCTTTGAAACAGAGATGAGCACCGCAACCCTAGAGTCGGACTCGACTGGCTTTCGAGCAAGGGAACCTTTACCTTTTTACTGCACCTGCATACTATGTAATGCTGACGTATGTATGAGGGTTGGACCAAAGTTCTTGTAGTTTCCAACTTTGCAATATTCTTTAGTTCTGGCAAAAGAGTTCTGTTAAGTAGCTCGCTTAACAAAGTAGTCGGAGAGTGATTCAGCAAAGATACAGCTTTATTCAACAACTCGAACACAACTCCAACACGGATCAACATCTGATAGCCATAACAGCTTTACCATGAAAGCCGTTCCCTTTTTAAACTCTCCCCGCTAATGTAGCCGCGCCTTACTGTACATTACCAACCAATGAGATTGTTTACATAAAGACCAATCATCGACGTTCCCGCTCAGGAAGCTTGCTGACAAGTGATTGGTTGGTTCTTCCTGGGCTAGCATTGCGATTGGATGGATTTGGATCCTAGCCCAGGACGAAGCTTTACATGACACTCCAACGAGGTGATTCACATACACGCTATGCATTCAATGGCAGCTATTGAATACATTACAAGTTCAACTTGAATGCAACTTTTCTGACTGTTTCGTCTGAGAGTTACTGTGCGAACTGACACATGGCAGTGCATCGGGACTTCCCGGTCACTTGTGGTCTGTTCCTTCTTGGATGGGGGGCGGGGAGGATAGAGAGAGGGAGGCTTTAAATTGCTACATTTCTCTTAACTTTTATTTTGTTGTTTTGGGGGGATCGGTGCGCACGTGTGAGTGTGTGTACAGCTGGAAGTCATGGCGACCTCTGGTGACTGACCCCTACCGGGGGCCTGGAGGATATTCAGAGAGGGGGCTGAATAAAGCCTGCCCCCAACTCCCGACTGCTGGTATTCCAAGGAGGTCTCCCATCCAAGGACTTGCCGGAGTCGACCCTGCGTAGCTTCCGAGATCTGACTTGCCTGGGCTATATCCAGGTCAGGGCGGTTTTTCTTAACTTTGGAGTGTGCTCATTGTGGGTGTTTTTTTTAAGCCCCCAGAGGGGATTCTTTAATTGATTTTTTTAAACACTACAAAAAACTACAACAGCAAAGGGGGAGGGGAAAACTGCATATAAGGGAGAAAGTAAAGAACCCACTACTGACTAAAAACCCAAGAGAGGAGATCCTCTAACTAGCTTTTTTTTTAGCATCCAAACTTTTAATTTTTGTACTTCTTATGAACTGTGTCAATGTTTTAGAACTTTTAACCCTCCCCATTTACATTTAACTGCCCAATAACAGTGCCCCCTATCATGCCCTGGAACCAAAGTTCTCAAAGACACAATTCAGAGTCCTTCAGCCTTTACTTCTTCTTCTCTCTTTTCCGCAGTTTGTAGGGACTTTTCGGGGCTGCTGCCCCCTGCTCAGACAGAGAGTCCTCGCCAGATGAACCAGTTTCCAGCTCACCGCTGGACCTGCTGTCTTCTTCTTTTTTCTCTTCCTCTGACCTTCCCAGCTGGTCCTTTAGAAATTCTTGAGCTTTAAGAACAGAGTCTCTCATTGTGGTTTTTAAAAATGTTCAGTAGACCTCACCTCAGTAAGGTGGGTTTTTTTTAATTTTTAAGAATCTCATTTGCTGGAGGGGAAAGCGAGTAATTAAGGCCTCCTTCAGGCAAAAGGTCCATTCAGGAATGCTGTGGCATTTGGCCAGGAGAAAGGAGGCAAGAGGACTGAAAAGGGACGGCGACTCGGGAGTCCCTCCCGAATGGTCAGCCCTTAAACGGAGGGCACCGCAAGTGGCATGTGCCATTTTTGAAAGTGTCCACACATCAGGCCTGGAAAGAGAAAGACAAGCGATGCAGAAGACGCCAGAGTGCGCTGATGCCACTGTCTAGCTACTCTGCAAAAACACTGTGAACAGGCTGTGGTCATTCCGGATTAAACGCCTGTGTTCTTTTCAATGCTCCCGCTAAACTGCAGAGCCTTGTGAGCAAAAATTCTCCTTTGTGAGCTACTGGCACTAAAGTTGTGAGTGAGCGATTTGGCTCCTGCATGAATTAGTTTGCTCTGGAGACATCGTTCCTGAGCTAAGATAAAAATGTGTGAGCCGGAGGCTAAAAAAACCTGTGAGCTAGCTCACACTAACTCAGCTTAGAGGGAACACTGGTTCTTTTCCACACTCCGATTGTCCTTCTTTGTGTGTTCCCGTTGCTTCGGAGGAGGAAGGGGTTCTGTCCCACACGTTTTGCTCCCTTTAGTGGTGGATTTGATATTACATTGATTTATGTCCTGCAGAAAAACCTGTAGTTTCAATCTGCAGGGAGACTTATGCTGTTGAATCTATGGTCAGAGGAAAATCTACCTAATACATGAAAACAGTTAATAAATATTTTAATAACAGCTGTAAAAGAAGTAATAGCCAAAAACTGGAAAGACAAACATCCTCCATCTATCAACCAATGGCTTTCCAAAGTTTGGGATTTTTTTCTATTTGAAACAATTTCAATTTATAACACTACAGATCAAAACGAATGTGAGTTATATAATCCAATAGGGAAATGGTATCCCATAATAGAAAAACTATCATTTGATAAATTTGATTCAGAATATATTACTGATGCTAAATATAAGTTATTGTTATATGGTTAAGCATTGTAAACTAGAGATATCATACGACTTAATTGTAAAAAAAGTACCATTTGAGTGTATTCAAGTTGAAGTGAAATAACCTGTGTATTAATGTTATATTATTTATGTTACAATGTTGAATATTAATAAAAAATTTGGTTAAAAAAATCTGCAGGGAGAAATGCCGGACATAAAACAATGTAATATCAAATCCACCACTAGAGGGAGCATACGTGGAACAGAAAACCCTCTGAAGGAACAGAAACACACAAGTGAGGAAAATTAGAATGCAGAAAAACTGTGTGGTGGAATTGTTCTCTCTGTAAGGCACTTTCTTGTGTTGACATTACGATTTGAGTGTTCCACGTGACAGGGAGTAAACAGCTGATGTAAGTTTTATGTTTGATTGTTATATGCTTGATTATCTATACCGTCCCTTTAAGACTGAACCATGTGGCATTCTGGGAAACGGAGATGGCACACAAATGCAGGAAAACCAGCGTAGCATGGCAGGTGGCGTGTCTGGCTCTGGTCTCAGGAGACTTGAGTTTAAAGCCACATGCTGCTGTAAAGCTTGCTGGGCTAACTTGGGGCAGTCACTTCTCTGTCAGCTGTGCCTTACCTCACAGGATTGTTGTGGGAATAAAAGGGGAAGAAAAGAACCATATACTCCACTCTGAGCTCTTTAGAAGATGGGGGGGGGATAACAGTGCCACCGACAAGATGTTTGCATCCTTATAACATATTTTATCGGAGTGTGGAATCTGGTCCGGTTTGAGAGAATTTGTCCTCTCTCTTAATAGATTATGTGAATTTATCATGTCAAAAAATCATCCAGTTTTTCCGTACAGATGAGGATTGGAAAGCTACCTTATCAGTTTCTAAATATTTAGCTGAGATGATTGCCTGTAAGAGGGTTGGATCTCGTTTTGTTCAAGACCTTTGAGTCAAAACTTAACAGTAAAATAAGGAAGGGATATTGGGATGTTTTGCTGACCTGACACTGCAACCACCCCAAAAAGTGCTGTTGAGTGTTCTCCACAGTTGGGAGAAGAGAACGGAGATTCCCCGCTTGCTCCCCACAATTAGAAAAGACACCTTTAGACATTTATCTGCTATTCTGACACGTTTATTGTTTTACAACTGTTGACCTTATAACCTTAGCTTGTTATTTAGCCCTGACTTTGCACATCTGAAACATCATCATGTTGCATGTTAATGTCCTGTTAGGTCCCCGTCTCTAAGTTTGAACCTTACCTACCATTCCCATGTATTTGAAAAAGTGTGCCTTGCACACAAATGCTCATACTTTGAATAAACCTGCATTGGTCTTAAAGGTGCCCGACTGGACTCTAAATTTGTTCTCCTGCTTCAGACCAACACAGCTGACCTCCTGGATCTATCTTCAAGTAAGATAAGGAGAGAGAGACATTTGCATTTCTCGGTGTATTGCCCTAGTTGCTTTTGATTATCTCTTTGTCGCTTAAAAAGAACGAATAAACTCGAACTTGGTTTATAAACCACGTATCGGGACAACGAAGGCCGTCCCCACCTTAAAGAAAACACACTCGCTCTGGAAATATCTTAAATAAAATACCATTTTAATAGACAGTCCTTGTGCAGACAGCAAGTCCGGCATCTCAAACAGATAAACCCATCCCACTCTCTCTCTTTTTTTTTTTTAGAAAAGACCTTAAAAAAAAGTTGTAATGAACATAATAAAAATGTAACAGCGTGGAAACGTAACACCCTTTCCTGAAATCGGATATTTTTTTTGGCACTCCCATCCCGAGTGGTTCGTAAGAGCCGTTAGTAGACTGCATTCGGGAAGGGATTGAGAGACATCTGTGTAAGCAGGTGTACGGGGACCTGGGGTCAGCCGTAGAGCTACCAGCCTCCAGGTGGGAACTGGAGATCTCCTGTTATTACAATTGATCTCCAGATAACAGAGATCAGTTCCCCTGGAGAAAATGGCTGCTTTGGTGGGTGGACTCTACGGCATGGTACCCTGCTGAGGTCCCTCCCCTCCCCCAACCCCACACTCCCCAGGCTCCACCCCCTAAACTCTAGGTATTTCACCATCCAGACCGGAGAACCCTAGTCAACAGTGAGTTGAGTGATGAGTGTTTTTGCTAATTTCCCATCAACGTGGCACCCACTGCATGCCTCCTGAATGGTCCATGCATGGGGGTGGGAAATGGGTGTATTGTTCTGGGCCTGCAGAATCCGGAGAATCTGTTGTCTGGTGCAGAGTCTGTTGTCTGGTGCCTTACCTCTCGTTCCATAAATGCAGTCCTTCGGTCATGATTCACAGGTGACGAGGCCGTACGTGTGTATGTATGGGGTTGGAGGTGCATATCACAAAGTCGTACCGGGCCCAGAGAAATGGTGTTTTGGCATCTCAGGGAGTAAAAAGGATATAAGCCCACATTAAATAAGGGAATTAAAGAATGATGCAGTATATTTTGTCAGTAGAAAATCCGAGGAGTTTAAGTGACTGGACTCTGAAACGACACTTCCGGAACTTCAGAGCACAACCCGATGGGTGAGTAAAAGCCGTTGAGGTTGGATTCGGCCATCTTTAGGGGTTCACCGGAATGGTGTGGTTTTGGAAAACGGGCTGGAGGAACAAGCCGAGAGTCCCTAGAATACAAACAACGACAAACACCCAGAGAAACAGCCTGTCCACTACCATGGCGACATATTTCCAGTCTTCAACGACCTAGAAGGGAAAAAAGAAAGCCAGTTAAATGCATTTAATGGTATATCAATTGCATTAATGTCTCCCCTCCCCCCTTTTAAACAATGAGCTTTTTCGGCTTCTTAAGGCATACGATAAAATTCTCTCTCTTTTTCTTGTTTCCTCAACCCATTTCTTGATGCTTTTCAGCTCGGCTTTGATGGGAACCCGTTTTATTGTTTTGGGTTCAGTGATTTTGAACGCCAGCTAACGGCATCACTTGTAAAAAATTTTATAAGGAATGTATATAATAAGCAGAAATCCGGGAAATAATGTAACCACAACACTGGAGTCATAGGAATGGGTCACCGTTTTTCTCCTCTGTATTCAGGTGCAAGGATGTAACCTTTCCGTCAGTTCAGACGGTACTTGGAATTAGGTGGGATGGTTGAGTCTCATCATACTGCAAAATGGAATTCAGATGAAGCCACTTTTTAGAAGAGGGGCCGTGTATCTGTGGTGGAGCACCTGTTTTGGACAGCAGGTCCTATCCAGGGGTCATTTCATAGAAAAAGAGGTGCAGGAGCTCATTAGCATGACTCATTAGCATAACTTATTTGCATATGCCACACCCCCTGACATCACCGGAAGCGTGTCAGAAGACAACATCCACCGCTCAGGCTCCACTGGACTGTTTTGGATTGCTAGCTATTGGGGGGGGGGGAACGGGCAGATCTGTCCTCGCAGGGGAGGGAGGTCTTGTAACTGAATAATTAAAGGTACCACTGGACTGTTTTGGACCGGGGGGTGGGGGGTGGGTGCTCTGCAGCTTACCTGGCTGCTTCTTGCTCTGACTGAGGGCTGCTGGGAGCAGGGGGCGGGGCTTGTTGCATGTTCCCGCCCCCTGGGCTCTTTACTGCCGGAGCTCCGCTCCTGTGCGCTCCTGCAGGAAATGATCCCTGGTCCTATCTCAGGTAGCAGGAGTTAGGAAAGACCCCCCGCTTGAGCTCCTGAGGAGCCACTCTGACAAGCTGGGGTGGATAAACCAATGCCTTCACTGCCACTGCATTTCGATATCACAGTCAACTGTCATCTGTTTACACCAGAGGTGTCAAATTCATGTCTTACAACCTGACATGAATGTCACTTTGCTTGGCGGGGCCGTGTTGTGCCATAAAATGTGATGTCAGTTACAGGAGAGATAAACTTTATAAAAGACCCAATTGATGATATTATTTTTTACTCATAAGAACATAAGAGATGTATGTTGGATCCATGCATAGGGGTGGGAAATGGGTGTATCCAGTCCAATACTCTGTCACACAGTGGCCAAAAATACCAGTGCCATCAGGAGGTCCACCAGTGGGGCCAGGACATTAGAAGCCCTCCCACTGTTGGCCCCCCCAAGCACCAAGAAGACAGAGCATCCCTTGCCCCAGAGTCCCTATCTATACCTTGTGGCTAATAGCCACTGATGGACCTCTGCTCCATATGCCTATCTAATTCCCTTTTGAAGCCGTCCATGCTTGTAGCCGCCACCACTTCCTGTGGCAGTGAATTCCAACTGTTAATCACTCTTTGGGTGAAGAAGTACTTCCTTTTATCCAATGTAACCCGACCGCTCAGAAATTTCATTGAGTGTCCGTGAGTTCTTGTATTGTGAGAAAGGGAGAAAAGTACCTCTTTCTTTACCTGCTCTTTCCCATGCATAATCTTATAAACCTCGGTCATGTCACCCCTCAGTCGTCGTTTCTCCAAGCTAAAGAGCCCTAAGCGCTTTAACCTTTCTTCATAGGGAAAGTGTTCCAACCCTTTTATCATTCGAGTTGCCCTTTTCTGCACTTCAAAACACAAACGTGGCTTAAACATGAACACTCTTAGGGTGCGGTCACACGCGGCAGATAAAATAGGGGGGGGAGCGAGGAAATAGACCCGCAGTTGCACGATCACACCTCCCTTGGAAGCTGAGGGTGCAGCCCGTTGGTGTGTGATCAGACGCAACTGCGGGTGAGTCTCTTTTCTTCGCGCCCCTTTGTTTCCCATGCGTTTGAACGAGGAATCGATGAGCCGCACCTCTGCACTGAGGGCTCCCAATGGAGTTTGCATACTGAGAAGGGGGGAAAAAACAACGGCACGGAGTCGGGCTGGCCTGATCAGACCATCCCAGCGGCATGGGAGCACGCCGGAGCGATCAGACTGGGGAAGGTCTCTCCGTGGCCCATCACAACCCATTTGCTACCGGATTTCCCCCGGTGCCTTTTAACGCCACTTCTGCGGTGGAGCGGAACGAGTTGTCAACGGCTGTGGGGCGCTTCCCAGATGTTGCTGTCTGATCGCGCCCTTTAAATCCACCCGGCATTCGTGCCTATATCGGGTCTAATTGTGCGTATGATCGCAGCCTTACAGTATTTCCTCAAAGTATCTCCCTGATGCCCACCCTCAACGCTTCCACTGCCCATTATTCATCAGCACTGGGACAGTATACAGGGACGTAATGCACAGCCTCTGTGATCTGGGTTTTGGCCACTGTGGGTCACAGAGTACTGGACTAGATGGGCCACTGGCCTGATCCAACATGAAGAAGAAGAAGAGATTGGATTTATACCCCGCCCTTCACTACCCAAAGGTGTCTCAGAGCAGCTTACAAACTCCTTTCCCTTCCCCTCCCCACAACAGACACCCTGCGAGGTCGGTGGGGCTGAGAGAGCTCTGACAGAAACTGCTCTTTTCCAAGAACAGCTGTGCCCAAGGTCATCCAGCCAGGTACAAGTGGAGGAGTGGGGAATCAAACCTGGTTCTCCCAGATTAGACTCCGCGCACTTAACCACTACACCAAACTGGCTTCCCTTATGTTCGTATCTGGTAATAAAGGTAATCAGTTGCTCACAGGCCAGATAGGAGCCTGGACAGGCCAGTTCTGGCCCACAGGCCATATGTTTGACACCCCTAGTTTAAACTGTAGTTTGCAGAACAACCCCTGCTTGGTCTGCCAGACACCACCAGTCCATGTGTCAACCCTGGTTTTTCTGTTTCTAGCCTACTTGCCACCACCCAGCCAAGAAGTCATCTTCCTATGCTACCGTCTCTGTAGTCAGGTAGATGCAAGAAACTTCCACATGACATTGTGCTGTAATCATGCCACCCAACAAACCACAGTTGAATGCAAACTGCTTTACAAAACCAGCTTTGAAAACCCAGTTTGATGCCAAGCCGACAAACTCCAGTTTGTTGTGTAGCTCAACTGGGATTTGATCAAGTCATGGTTTATCACCAACTGGAGTTTGTTGTGTAGCCCAACTGGGGTTTGATCAAGTCGTGGTTTATCACCATCTGTGAAAGTAGCCTTTGTAAGGCAGCTGTTCATGTTCTCTCACAATATCTCATGGCAGGAAAGAAGGGAACTGTAGGACTGGGGAAAACAGAAAAGTTTCCCCTCATTACTTACGCTCTCATTGTTGTCCTCGCTTCTCATGTGGTCAGCTATGAAACTGACCCCCTCGATAGCTTCTTGAACTTCAGGAGAGAACTTGGCCGACGATCTCAGCCGGACATCCTGATGGCTGCCGACATTGTCGGGATTATCCGTAAGTTTCAAGTCGTATTTTTTGGCCGAGGCTGTGTTCACAAAATAGGTCGAGCCCTTGTACAGGTCAGAAAGATCAGTGCAGACGGACTCTGTTTTAATCTTCTTCCGGTTGTACAACCTTTGCCTCGCCGAGTTGTTCTCCGGGCGCTGCATGAACAGGAAGTTCGGAAGTTTCTCGAGGAAGACCACCTTCACCCACGGCGGCATGGCGTGGGTGCTGGGGGACCGGTGGTGCACGTTCAGCACGCAGACGCTGGTGACGATCGAGAACGTCACGAGGACCATTGTAAACATCAGGTATTTCCCAATCAATGGGACGTCTAGCGACGTCGGGGGGACAATTTTGGAAATCAGCAGCAAGAACACAGTCAAGGCGAGCAAAACCGAGATACACAAGGTCATTTTCTCGCCACAGTCTGACGGGAGGTAGAACACCAGGATGGCTAGGGATGTTATAAGCACGCACGGTATTATGAGGTTAATAGTATAAAAAAGCGGCTTCCTCTTAATGATAAAGTCGTAGGTCACATCCACATAATTGGGATCCAAGGCGTTCACAGTTCTTCGCCCCGGGAGTGCCACAATATCCCATTCGCCACTAGGGGTGAAGTCGTCCATGCTGGCCGTGCCGGTTTTAAGGACCATGTCGATTTCCGTGTAGTCGTAAGTCCACGACCGGAACTTCAGAGTGCAGTTCTGCTGGTCGAAGGGGAAGTGTTTCACCTCGATCTTGCAGGCGCTCTTGTAGATGGCCGGAGGCAGCCAGAAGATGCTCCCGTTGTTCTTCACGATCACGTTCGTGTACACAGAGACTTCATACGTGCCGTCGGCACTGAAGGAACCGAGGAGAGGGAAATGCGGTTACGGTTGCAAGTAGATAAATAGGTGCCACTTCGGTGGGAAGGTAACAGCGTTCCGTGCACCTCGGCATCTAGTCATGCTGGCCACGTGACCACGGAAACGTCTTCAGACAGCGCTGGCTCTTCGGCTTGGAAACAGAGATGAGCACCGCATCCCTAGAGTCGGATTTGACTGGCTTTCGAGCGAGGGAAACCTTTTACCTTTACCTTTACCTTACAAAATGGATTTTGGCCGTATCTTACTCTACTTTTTGTGGACACTTTAAAAAAAGTACCTAATTCCACGCCAACATCTCCATGATATGGCTGGGTCTTGTGCTCTAGAAATTTTATTTTTTGAAGCCTGAATTGGGTTGCACATGGGAAAGCTCAAATGGAGGTGGGGGACAACCAGGGGCCGGCCCCAGCTTATTTTGCACCCTAGGCGAGGATCCCTTCTGGCGCCCTCCCCCCCCCCAGCGCCCCCCAATGTTCAAAAATAAATACATTTTAGGAAGAATGAAAAACACAAACAATCAAGAAACTCCCACAATACGGGGCTGGGTGCGGTTTGGCACCCCTAAGGGCCAGCCCGCTCTAGGCGATTGCCTAGTTCGCCTAGTGAGTGAGCCGGCCCTGGGGACAACGTT
Source organism: Gekko japonicus (assembly GCF_001447785.1). Taxonomy (NCBI): domain Eukaryota; kingdom Metazoa; phylum Chordata; class Lepidosauria; order Squamata; family Gekkonidae; genus Gekko; species Gekko japonicus. The sequence goes on from NW_015169295.1 coordinate 33,867, forward strand.
TCCTCTAATTTTCTTCCCTTACTGAGTGGATCAGTTCAGTTCCTGAGCAGAATAGAACTGCTGTAATCTTCAAATGGGCAGTGGGCAGGGCAAGACCTATGTGGCTCCAGACTCCTGCCGAGAGGCGCTTCCTGTGTTAACGTGCGGACGCTCTTGATCACAGCTTAGGGGGAACACTGGGGGGTGTCTGCTCACATGAGCAGCACAACAGAAGAAAAAGATGGAGGAGGAGGAGATTGGATTTATACCCCGCCCTTCCCTACCCAAAGGAGTCTCAGAGTGGCTTAAAATCTCCTTTCCCTTCCCCGCCCCGCAACAGACACATTGGAAGGTAGGTGGGGCTGAGAGGAGAACTGCTCTTGAGAGAACAGCTCTGACAGAACTTGTGACTGACCCAAGGTCACACCAGCAGCCGCATGCGGAGGAGTGGGGAATCAAACCCGGTCCTCCCAGGTTAGAGTCTGCGCTCCTAACCCCTACACCAAACTGGCTCTCTTTCCCAAACCTGCTGTACTACACTCTTTTAGGAAATAATGCTATCCAAGAACTTCTGGAAAGAATTGTACAAGGCAAACCGCTGCGACTTACTTGTTGTAAAGCACGATGTCCGGGAGCCAGACTTTTTTAGCGGGTATCCTTAGCTTATTTATGCCTTCGTAGTCTGAAGGTTCCCAAGCCAAGCGGTAGTCAGTCCATTCCTTAACAAGAAGAAAAGAAGGGGGGATGCAGAATCACAAAGCAAACTGCTTTCTTTCCAACAAAAGAATATTTATACAGTGGGGATTATGCATGCAGACACGTCCACGTCGACCTGCGGGAATGTTTACCTGATTCAGCCAGACATTGGTGGTCATGATCTGCTCACGCTCATTCTGGAGAAAGAGAAAGATACAGATTCTTTGTAGTAACAAATCTCTTTATTTGGATTCGACGGCGCTTGCAAGCACTACCCAGCATTACAAATACGGTCTGATAGATGCCTTGAAAGAAAATGTAACAATGTGCCGCTGTGGCTCAGTAGTAGAGCATCTGCTTGGCATGCAGAAGGTCCCAGGTTCAATCCCCACAAACTCCAGTTAAAAGGAGCAGGCAGGAGGTGATGGGAAAGACCTTGATTTGGGACCCTGGCTCAGTGGTAGAGCCTCTGCTTGGCATGCCGAAGGTCCCAGGTTCAATCCCCACAAACTCCAGTTAAAAGGAGCAGGCAGGAGGTGATGGGAAAGACCTTGATTTGGGACCCTGGCTCAGTGGTAGAGCATCTGCTTGGCATGCAGAAGGTCCCAGGTTCAATCCCCACAAACTCCAGTTAAAAGGAGCAGGCAGGAGGTGATGGGAAAGACCTTGATTTGGGACCCTGGCTCAGTGGTAGAGCATCTGCTTGGCATGCAGAAGGTCCCAGGTTCAATCCCCGGCATCTCCAGTTAAAAGGACCAGGCAGGAGGTGATGGGAAAGACCTCTGCCTGAGACCCTGGAGAGCTGCTGCCAGTCTGAGTAGACCGGACTGACCCTGATAGGGTCTGATTCATATTAAGCAGCTTCATATGTTCATATCACGAAGTTGGCACCTGTTCATCCAGTGCCTGGAGCAGAGCTTGCAAACGTTCTAGCCGTCCCAGGGAGATCCTGTTGTTTTCACTCTCTTCTGTTGCAGGTTTTATAGCCTGGGTACGTCCAGGGATGCAATCCTTTGTGCACCAGCTCTTAGGCTATGGGTCACCACCTTTGGCCTTAGCCCAATAGATTAAACTAGGGCCTTTCTGCATTCTCATTTTACTCGCTGGTGAGTTCCTGTTTCTTTGGGGGGGGGGTCTGTTCTGCATGTGTTTTGCTCCCGCTAGTGGTCGATTCGATATTACACAGTTTTATTTCTAGCATTAAAAACCTGCAGTTTAAATCTTCGGGGAGATATGTTGGAGATAAATCTGTGTGATGTTGAATTGACCACGAGAGGAAGCGAAATACTTGTGGGACAGAAACTGCCCCCCCAAAACAGAGTAAAATGAGAATGCATATGTAGTGTGGTGTGGCTCAAGTGGTTAAGATGCTGAACTGCAGGCTGTGGAAGGTCGGTAGTTCAGCAGTTCGAGACCCGAGTGTGCCGCATGACGGAGTGAGCTCCTGTCTCTAGTTCCAGCTCCTGCCAACCTAGCAGTTCGAAAGCAAGACATTGCAAGTAGATAAATAGGGACCACTTCGGTGGGAAGGTCACAGCATTCCGTGCGCCTTGCTGTTTAGTCATGCTGGCCACAGGACCACGGAAACGTCTTCGGACAGCGCTGGCTCTTCGGCTTGGAAACGGAGATGAGCACTGCAACCCTAGAGTCGGATTCGACTGGCTTTCGAGCAAGGGAACCTTTACCTTTTATCCAGATGTGAGAAGATGCTGGGGATGTGCCTGCTGCTTGCCTCCTGTACAACGAATATCCTAATTTAATCATATGGGAATCCCTTTTATGATCTTTCTAAGGCAGGATTGCCAACCTGCAGGTATTGACTGGAGATCTCCTGCTATTGCAACTGAGCTCCAGGGAACAGAGATCAGTTCCCCTGGAGAAAATGGCCACTTTAGAAGGTGGACTCTATGGCATTGTACCCCATTGAAGTCCCTCCCCCCCAAGCCCTGCCCTCTTTCGGCTCCACCCCCCAAATCCCCAGGTATTTCCCAACCCGGGCCGGAGCTGGCAACCCTGTTCTAAGAAGGAGACAATTTACAGCACATATGAAGAAGAGGAGATTGGATTTATACCCTACTCTTCACTACCCGAAGGAGTCTCAGAGTGGTTTACAATCTCCTTTCCTTTCCCCTCCCCACAACAAACACCTGTGAGGTAGGTGGGGCTGAGAGAGCTCTGAGAGAACTGCTCCTGAGAGAACAGCTCCGAGAGAATTTGTGACTGACCCAAGGTCACCAAGCTGGCTGCATGTGGAAGAGTGGGGAATCAGATCTGGTTCTCCCAGATTAGAGTCCGTGCTCTTATCCACTACATCAAACTGGCTATCAGGACAAAGTCTGAGTCCGGTGGCACCTTTAAGACCAACAAAGTTTAGTTCTGGGTATAAGCTTTCGTGTGCATGCACAGACATCTGATGAAGTGTGCATGCACACAAAAACCTCTACCCAGAATTAAACTCTGTTGGCCTTAAAGGTGCCGCTGGACTCAAACGTCGTTCTGTGGCTTCAGACCAACACGACTACCCACCTGTATCTATATAGGTTATCAGCAATGTTCCCTCTAAGCTAAGTTAGTGTGAGCTAGCTCACAGTTTTGTAGCCTCTGGCTCACCCATTTCTGTCTCAGCTGAGGAAGGAGGGCTCCAGAGCAAACTAATTTATGCAGCAGCCAAATCACTTGCTCACAGCTTTAGTGCCAGTAGCTCACAAAGTAGAATTTTTGCTCACGAGACTCCACAGCTTAGAGGGAACATAGGTTATCAGTAATGGATAAATGGGGGAACTCAAACTAAGAAAGTTAGAATGGGCTTTTGCCTAGATGGATTTATTCCGATGATTAAAAGGAAAACATAAAGTTAATTCCCTGTGTCCTTTAAATCGCTAAAAGGGACCGAGCGGCTTCAGGGAAAACTTAGAGAGAAAACTCCAAACCAGCCATTGGTTTTTTGGAGTTTTTTTGCTGTTTTTTGTTTAAATTACATTAGAATGCTTTCTGCCCACCGGATGAGCCTTGCTCCGGGCTATTTTGCTAGACAGTAGGGGAGAAAAGCTCTTAAATGGGCAAGAGGCCTTTTAAAACGTAGGAATCAAGCAAATTAATGGACAAGTCACAGCCTTGAAGTGATCGTGGTTGGCAGCTCTTCCTCACCGGGGACCCCCCAAGATAATGCTCTCCTACCGCTTTTGGAGAAGGAGAAAAGAGATGGAAGGGAAAGGAATGGGATGGAAAAAAGGGAGATAGAATGGGTTCTTCTGGCAGGATGGGGTAACCCAGGGCTCCCCGACCCTTTTTTTGAGCTTGCGGGCACCTTTGGAATTTGGACACCATGTGGTGGGCACAGCAGCCATAAAATGGCTGCTGCCAGAGGCAGAGCCAGTCACAAAATGGCTGCCACCGGAGGCAGAGCCAGTCACAAAATGGCTGCCATGGGAGGTGAAGCCAGCCACAAAATGGCTGCCACCGGAGGCAGAGCCAGTAAAAAATGTCTGCTGACTCTTACTTTCAGCTACACGCATTTTTAAAAATCAGCACAGCCAATCAAATCTCCAGCGGCCAATCAGAAGCCTTACTGGGCAAAAGCCCTACCTGCCAGGCTCACTTTCTAAAAACACTTGGTGGGCCCCAGGAGGAGGAGGAGGAGGAGGAGATTGGATTTATACCCCGCCCTTCACTACCCGAAGGAGTCTCAGAGCGGCTTCCAATCTCCTTTCCCTTCCCCTCCCCACAACAGACACCCTGTGAGGTAGGCAGGGCCGAGAGAGCTCTGTCGAGGACTGCTCTTGAGAGAACAGCTCTGAGAGAACTGGTGACTGGCCCATGTGGATAGGGTTGCCAAGTGACTTACGGTTAAAAGCAGGGGAGATTTGGTCCCTGGCCGGGACATAGAGTTTTCAGGCTGATTGCTAGAGCGTCAGCCGGCGACGTGCCCAACGTGATGATGACGCAACCTCCGGGTGACATCATTGCGCCAGGGCCAGGCACGTAGGCCCGAACCGGGGACACTGGGGGCGGGGTTCCCCCCGCCGTTCTTTTCCAGACCGCCTTGGAGCAGGGGAACCTCTGCCCTCCTGGGGGACCTGTCAGCCCTTCATGTGGAGGAGTGGGGGGAATCAAACCCGATCCTCCCAGATTAGAGCCCGTGCTCCTCACTATGACGCCGAACTGGCTCTCACGGCACCCATGCCAGCTCTTCCATCTACGGGAAATACAGAACGCACCCTTCACCCATGCCTTTGACTTGAAAGTTGCATCCTTTTAATATGGTTGCCAGGTCTGTGTTGGGAAATGCCTGGAGATGTTGGGGGTGCAGCGTGGGGAGGGTGGGGTTTGGGGCGGGGGAGGGACTTCAGTGGGATGTAATGCCGTAGAGTCTACTTTCCAAAGCAGCCGTGTTCTCTGGGCGGACTGATCTCGGTCGCCTGGAGATCAGTCATAATAGTGGGAGGTCTCCAGCCACCGCCTGGTGGTTGGCAACCCTTTTGGGAATTCTGGTGTGCCCAGTAAATCCTGGAACCTGCTGGCAAGCCGCCATAGTGGTTAGAGTGTCTGAATAGGCTCCAGGAGATGAGGGTTCAAATCCCCACTCAGCCATAAAGCTGGCTGAGTAACTGTGGGCCTGCCCCTCTCCACTTAGTCCCCCTCTAGGCTTGGCAGAGGGCAGGGGATCCCCCAATTTCAGGGTCTTCTCTCTGGTGCAGACCAGCTGGCCATTAGGGGAAATCCCACTCCTAAACAGGGATGTCACCGTGCGACGTCCCCGATGTGATGATGTCACCCGGAAGTGACATCATCATGTTGGGGACGTTGCACGGGGGACGCTCTGGTATTTGGGCAAACTCTATGGTTTGAGGGCAAAAAGCCCCCCACAGAGTTTCGCCCAAATACCAGACCATCCCCCGCACAATGTCCCGACGCAATGATGTCACATCCTAGTGACGTCATCGCATAGGGGACGGCGCGCGATGTCCCTGCCTACCCCCCGAAACGCCCCGGAGTGAAGCGGGAACCTGGCAGCCCTATCCCCCTCGCAGGATTGTTGTGAAGACAAAAATAGGGAAGGGAGAAGAAGAAGCAGCAGCAGCAGCAGTAGTATTTTTAATTTATTATTTATTTATTTATTTATTTTGATTTCTATCCCGCCTTGCCTGACAAGCAGGCTCTTGTAGTAGTAGTAGTAATCGGATGTATACCCCGCCCTTCACTCGGAGTCTCAGAGCGGCTTACAATCTCCTTTCCCTTCCCCTCCCCACAACAGACATCCTGTGAGGTAGGTGGGGCTGAGAGAGCTCTTTCGAGGACTGCTCTTGAGAGAACAGCTCTGAGAGAACTTGTGACTGACCCAAGGTCATGTGAGCAGCTGCAAATGGAGGAGTGGGGGAATCAAACCCGGTTCTCCCAGATTAGAGTCCGTACACTTAAACACTACACCAAACTGGTGTAGGGAGAATTGCAGTGAGTTCACAGAGACACAATTTTTATTTTGCAAGATCTGTGTCCTGCTGTTGATAGTTCATAGCAAGTGTTATAAACAACAATAATAATAATAAATCAGAAAAATAAGAGCATCAGTGAAAAGTGGCAGTCAGGAGGGGAAACGGGGCCTGATCTCACAACTGCAAAATTGAAGGAGTCAAGAAAGGGACAACAAGACTCCTAAAGGCGACAATGGTAATTTTTAGCAGTGTTATCTGACGGGAGCTAAATTGGCCGTGACATTGAGTCCCCCCTTTGCAAACAGGTTCAAAGCCCTTTCGGAGAAGTCGCTCAAGGCGGGCCGGTTGTCTGGCGCAGATAAAAGCAGAAAGGTAATTGAGCAATTCTTTGGCTGCAACACTGTGAGCCTGCGAGGCAATTGCTAGAAACAAATCGACGGCCCGATGTGCAGATAAAAGGCCCGCGTGCGGTTCAGGCACCCGAAAGGTAAATCAACAAAACAGGTTTAAGACTCAGATCGCGTTGTTCTATACGAGTTGCTCTTTAGAAATCCTGATGACTTTCAAGTTCCCGGTTGTGCCTCTCACCTCCTTTGGTCCCCCATCCACTGATCCCGTTCATGTTCAGAAACTGAGCCGGCGAGATTTTCGAACTGGTTGTCCTGCGTTTCCTAGATTACATCTGAGAAGTATTATGAATCCCTCTTGTCTTAGCTTTTGCGTTGCTTTTGCATCTGTGCATTTTGGGACGATGGTCGGACTGGGAAGGAAACCTTTCTTTCAAGCCCATTGGACAGTGACCTGCGCGTGCCATCCTGTCTGCTGGAAGCAGCTCTCTAGGGCAGGGGTCCTCAACGTGGTGCCCATGTAGGGTTGCCAAGTCGTTCTGACTTACCGGTGGGGGAGCGTCGCTTTGGTCCGGGAGCTGCTGAGGTATGCGCGCGTGCATAGCGTGCGTGCGCCACCAGAACATCACAGGAAGTGACGCACGACGTAGAGCACGTTGGGAGCGTGGCCACGCCCCCCAACGTGCTCTACGTGGTTGAGTCACTTCCTGTGACGCACCCACGCTGCGCTTTGGGGGGCAGGGTTCCCCCCGGGGCCCGATTCCACGGTGGCGGAAATCGGGCCTCCAAAGCGGGGGTTTACCTGCCACCCGCCCCCACTTGGCAGCCCTATGCCCATGGGGGCCACATGGTGTGTACCGACACCTTTCCTGGTGCCCACCAAGTGTTTTTAGGAAATTAGGGAGGCCAGGTTAGGCTTGCCACTCCCACTGGGGGGCGGAGTTTTGCCTGCTGTAGGGGCCCCTGATCCACCAGCCTGGATACAGCCAGTGGGGGGAACCCTGCCCCCAAAGTGCCGGAATCACACCAACGTGCCTCGTGCAATGACGTCACCCAGAGGTGATGTCATCACGACAGGCATGCTGCCAGGGAGACGCTCTAGCATGCGTTCTAAAAACTCTATGGTACCATAGAGTTTCTGGCTTAATCCTAGAGCACCCCTTGGCGACGTGCCTAGCGCGATGACGTCACTTCCAGGTGATGTCATCGCAGCGCATGGGCTATGCGCTCACACCAGAAGACCCAGAAAGGAAGGTGTGTCCCCCCCACCAGCAGCAGGTAGGGACTGGGCAACCCTAGGCGAGGTAGGGCTTTTGACCAGCAAGGCTTCTGATTGACAGTTGGAGATCTGATCTGATTGGTCGTGCCGATTTTTTAAAAATGTTGCTTCGGCAGCAAATGCCACCACAGCATAGGGTTGCCAGGTCGACTTTCCTGGCCAGCGACATGCTTCTGGGAGACCAGAAGTGATGTTGGGCATTTTGGGGTCTACTTCTGGTTTGGGGCCTACTTCCTGTTTTGAGCGGCTTCCAGTCAGGGTGACACTCTGGTCATTGGGCAAAACTCTATGGTAAATTTGCCTTCAAACCATAGAGTTTCGCCCAAAAACCAGCGCATCATCCCCAACTGGAAGTAGGCCTGAAACTGGAAGTAGGCCCGAAACCAGAAATAGGCCCAAAAAGAGTTCCCCCGCTCCAGTTCCCCTGGAGAAAATGGCTGCTTTGGAAGGTGGACTCTGTGGCATTATATCCCACTGAAGCCCCTCCCCAAACCCCGCCCTCCAGGCTCTACCCCCAAATATCCAGATCCCCAAATACCCATATCTGGCAACCCTATAAAGATGCAGCCTTTCAGTCAAAAGCCTGGGTAAAGAGTGCATTCTGAGTTTCTTGTAGATGGAAGAATATACATTTTATAGTATTGGCTATCCTAATAATATCTATCAAGACACAAAATGCACGGCCCACTCTGGTGATCTTATCACGAAATACATTTAAAACAGCGAATATATTGATTTCTAAAACAATGGATAGTAGCCACTAAATGCATGCCTCCTATGCAGTCGGCTAGGGAAGAGAGTCTTCTGCTATTACCAGTGCCCTCCAGGCAACAGAGATCAGTTCCCCTGGAGAAAATGGCTGCCTTGGAAGGTGGACTCTATGGCATTTGACCCCATTGAAGTCCCTCCCCTCCCCAAACCCCGCCCTCCTCAGGCTCCGCCCCCAAATCTCCAGGTATTTCCCGACCCAGGGCTGGCGACCCTGCTTATTCAGACTTACCACATTTATAAGCTGAGCCAGCGACACTTGCAGTTCTATCACCACCAACTGTGAGGAGTTGAAGGCCGGGCGGATCAAGTTGTTGTAGCGCGAGCTGTTCAGGAGGTGGTTCATCAGCCTCTCTTCAGCATCTGCCGTGTCACTCCCTGTAAAGACAGGAAGGAAATGAGGTCGCTAAATGGAGACGAGATTCTGTCGTTCTTGTAACCGGGTTGGAGCCCCCGGGTTGTGTTTTGCAGATGGGAAACTGTTCCACCGGAGGGATAGAACTTTCCTCGCTCCTGTTGAGCCCCACAATATGTTGTTCTGAGGGCAACACGTGAGGAGCAAATTCGGGGTCTGCGATAGGGATGCCAGCCTCCAGGTGGGACCTGGGGAGCTCCCGGAATTACAGCCGGACTACAGAGATCAGTTCCCCTGGAGAAAACGGATGCTTTGGAGGGTGGTTTCCTATAGTGCTGTACCCCACTGATTTCCCTGTCCTCCCCAGGCTCCATCCCCAAACCTCCTGGAGTTTCCCTACCTGGATTTGGCAACCCTGTCCCCCCCATCCCCCACCGGTGGGCAGAGGGGATCTGGCAACTCTAATCTGCAAGGAGGAGGAGGAGGAGGAAGATCGGGCGGGGCCCTCCAGCTTCCGGCGGGACTGTCCCCACGGGGAAGGGGATGTCCTCAGTGTGACGTCATCACATTGGGGATGTCCTGCCCCCTCCAGGAACACAACATCCCCCACTGGGGACGAAGATGGACTCGACAACCCTACCGGGGAGTGAATTGCAGAGCTTTGGGGCCATGACAAAGAAGGCCCTGTCCCGAGTTGCTGCCTGCCTAATTTCAGAAGGAAGATGCACTCGAAGCAGGGCCTCAAAAGATGACTGTAGTGGCCAGGCAGGTTGATAAGGGAGTAGGAGATCGATCAGGTATGATCAAGGTAGGCTTGCCAAGTCCCCCCGGGGGGCGGGAAAACCCCCGCCCCAGAGGCCCGTTCCCTGCCCCAGAGGCCCGTTCCCCGCCGCCACCGGATCGGGCCCCGGGGGGAACTCCACCCCGACGTGCACGTCACCAGGAAGTGCGCTGGGGGCACGCTGGGGGCGGGGACACAGTCATCCGAGGGAAAACTCTATGTTTTTCCCTCGGATGGCACCGGGATCGACCCGGGAGTCCCCCGCTCCGGAACAAGGTGAGACTTGGCAACCCTAGATCACGGGTTACTGTCACTAAGGTTTGACAATATCGTTCACAGTTTGGAACAACTTGTAAGGATCACGGCTGGAGCCCCCTTTATATGACTGCCAGTTGATAGGGACAGACTGGTGCTCATACACTCTGTCTTTGATCACAGAGAACGATTAGAATGTGGAGCCAGAGGATGTCATGATGGCCACAGGAATAAAAAGCTTTAAACGGGGATTAGACAGATCCATGGGGGAATAGGCCTGCCAATGGCTACTAGCCATGGTGACTGCGGGGAACCTCCACATTCAAAGGCACTAAGCCCCCGAATCACAGAGCCAGGAGGCAACGTCGGAGGAAGGCCTCGGCCTCTCTGCCCTGTTGTTGGCCCTCCAGAGGAACTGGTTGGCCCCTGTGGGAGACGGGAGGCTGGAACAGATGGACCCCTGGTCTGATCCAGCAGGGCTCTTCTGATGTTCTTATTTTCTTATGTCCTCCGTTGATTTGAAAGCCGAGATGGAGTTCATTCTTTTGCTCAAAGGTGTACTTTTTATAAAACAACATTATCGTTTAACAATATTTTGTTATGGTCCAAAAAATTATGACTTAGGAAATACAGTGTCCAAAATAGCAGGCGGGGCATGGCGCAGTGCCGCAGAGTTGGTGTTCGTGGACTTAGAAGCACGCACACTCAGGGCAAAATGCTTCTTTCCGCCTCGATGCTCAGAGATTCAACTCCCAGAGATCCCTGGGCGAGTGCTTAGCCCTAGAAGAATGACAACTCTAGCAAATCACATCGACAAAATGCTAACAAAGACCAAAATAGTTCCAGAGGGTCAGCCATGTTGGTCTGCAGTAAAACAGAGTTCAAGAGCACCTTCAAGACCAACAGGAGTTTCAGGGTACAAGAAGAAGAAGAGTTTATTTTATACCCTGCTCTTCACTATCTGAAGGAATCTCGGAGTGGCTTACAATTTCCTTTCCCTTTCTCTCCCCACAACAGACACCCTGTGAGGTAGGTGGGGATGAGAGAGCTCCTTCGAGAACTGCTCATGAGAGAACAGCTCTGAAAAAACTTGTGACTGTCCCAAGGTCGCACCAGCAGCTGCACATTTGGAGGAGTGGCGAATCAAACCCAATTCTCCCAGATTAGAGTCTGCGCTCCTAACTAGGGATGTGCATTCGGTTTGGACAGACTGGGAAAAAACCCTGAATAATGCCTATTCGGCATTATTCGGCCCGCCGAAAGCCAAATCAGATTCGCTAATCGAATTCGTCCAGTTGAACAGGAATTCCCCGAATGGATGCTGTATATTCGGCATCTATTTGGGGAATCCCTTTGCTGGGCAAGGGGAAGGCAGAGGAAGGCATTTAAATGCCTCCCCGCTCTTTCCAGGGCCTTTCCCGGCTCACCCGCCTCAGCAGGTGTGCCAGGAAATGTGGGGGGGGGCACTGCAGGCCTTCCCTGGCTCACCCACTTCGGCGGATGGGCCGGGGAAGGCACAGGGAGGCATTTAAATGACTCCCTGCACCCTCCTGGGCCTTTCCTGGTCTGTCCGCCTTGGCGGGTGAGCCAGGGAAGGAGGGGGGGCCTCTGCAGGCCTTCCCTGGCTCGCCAGCTTCAGCGGGCAGGTCAGGGAAGGCGGGGGGGCTAGCTTGGGAGGCAGTGGGCTCCCTTCACTGAAGGTAAGGCAAACTGCCTTCCCTTCAATGAAGGGAGCATGGCACCTCTGCGGCACGATGGGAGGGGGGATTTAAACTTTAAAACTCGAGTCACACCGCAGAGGTGGAACACTCCCTTCATTGAACGGAAGGCAATTTGAAGGAAAGGCATTGAAGGGAAGGCAAAGTGATAGGAAACCCTCCTTTCAAGGGGGGATTATTATAACCCATAGGGTATAATTGAGCCAAATGTGATTCGGCCGGCCGAATGCCACCCCAATTGGCTTGCATTGCCGAAAGTGGCATTCGCGGGTCATTCGGCTGACTGAATCACATTTGGCCCGATTCGGCCGAATCCGAATGTGCCGATTTTTTTTTTTTTTTTTGCCCCTCCCCACTCCTAACCACTACACCAAACTGGTTCTCTATGGCAAAACTCTATGGTTTGACGCCGATTTTACCATAGAGTTTTGCCCCAAACCCAGAACATTGTCCCCAACATAGCCGATGTGCTGACGTAACTTCCAGGTGATGCAAGCATGTTGCGTGCAACATCACCGTTTCGGGGGTAATTGGGGGGGCAACATCACTTCCTGCTCCTGGAACATCTCCTCCATCCCCCCACTGGTGGGCGAAAGGGACCTGGCAACCCTAGAGAGAACTGGGACTGGCCCAAGGTCACCCTGCAGGCTTCATGTGGAGGAGGAGTGGGGAATCAAACCTGGTTCTCCAGGTGAGAGTCGGCCACTCTTAACCAATACACCAAGCTTTTGAGAGTCAAAAGTTCCCTGCCAAAAACAGACAGTGGTTCATTGAAGATAAATAGCAAGAAAGGAAGACTGTCTCCAATAAACAGAAACAGTCGGATCATATCAGTTGGATCTTCACTCCCACCTGCCGGTCCCCCACATATCCATGAAAGAATGCACCCAACAATTTGAGGAACACTCTCTGTAAATACCTTTCGGCATTTGGCAATTGTTCTAATCTTTCACTGAGCAAAAAGGTTTCCAACATGGCAGCGAGTGAGCCATTTCTGCGGAGGCCCAGTCGCCTGTTTGGCCCACCAAAGAACGCTTAAATCATTTATACTTCCCCATGTTCGACAAAGCGCACTTTCATGCTTAAATATCTTATAAATGACATTGGTTAATGTCTCACACCACGGCACTCCGCAACACTATGATTTATGTATGGGCAACTTGCGAGCCCCCGCTATGGAGATGAAATATTAAACGGAGGCATGTAAATGATACGTTAACAACTTGACACGCACACATGGACGAGCTCCGTGACCGTAAGCAAAAGCCCGACGAAAGCCTTTTAAAATTGGCTCAGGAACTTTCGTCTCGAGAAGCGGGGTGACCAGGATTTCACACAGTGTTCCACATACAACCAAACTGCAGGGGTATAGAAAGGCTTTATGATACCCATCATTGGCCGCGGGCACACGGGCAGGAAAATGCGGGGGGGGGGGAAGCATGGCTGTTTGCCCCGGGGCAAAATAATGCGTGGTTGCACCAGCAGACATACCGTGGAGGTCCCATGGAGGTCCCGTGGTAGGGGGGAGGTGCCGAGCACACCACAATCCTGCGCCGCAGCAAAGAAGCGGTGCGGTGCGGCAAACAGGTGTTTTTTTCTCCAGACACCAAAGTGTGCGCATGGCCTGTTGAGTGTTCGTGCGCATCCCATGGACAGTTGGGGAAAAAACCCTTTATACGAGGGGGCATGGGTGGGCGCCGGAACTACCACCGGAAACGCGATCAGACACCCGCCCTTGCCCCGCGGTTACCGGAAACTAGTACCTCCAAGGTACTAGTTTTTAACCGTGCATCTTCAGCGGGAAGCCTCGGGTTCGGCACGGGAGCTCTACGATTCCCAGATGTGACGGTGAGATCGCGCCCGGAAAATCCGCCTATCTTCCGTCTCTCTAGTGTGCCTAATGCTCCGTGTGACCGCAGCCATACTTTGCCTGATGGGACAAAAAGCGAGCTTGAAGGGGAGTTTCAAAGGGTAGCTGTGTTGGGCCACAGTAGATCAGCTGGTTTCCAATCCAGTAGTAGTAGAAGAAGAGAAGAGATTGGGTTTATACCCTGCCCTTTACTAGAGTCTGAGAGCGGCTTACAAACTCCTTTCCCTTCCCCTCCCCACAACAGACACCCTGTGAGGTCGGTGGGGCTGAGAGAGCTCTGAGAGCATTGTGACTGGCCCAAGGTCACCCAGCTGGCTTCAGGAGGAGTGAGGAATCAAACCCAGTTCTCCAGATTAGAGTCCACCCCTCTTAACCACTACACATAAATGGCTCTCAAGCTTACCCCACCATCCCCTTCCAGTGGCCAGGGGGGACCTGGAAATCCTTCATAGAGCCCACCCTCCAAAGCAGCCATTTTCTCCAGGGGAACTGATCTTGATTGTCTTGAGATCAAGTGTGATAGAGGAAGGTCTCCAGGTGGGAAACACAGCAAGGTTGAGTAAATGTGGGAAAACACCGTGTTCACACAAAACACACAGTTCTGATATGCTACTATAACTTCATATATTCAAATAAATCATATACTTATCAATCATATTCAAATAAATCATAAGAACATAAGAGACGCCAATGTTGGATCAGGCCAAAGGCCCATCCAGTCCAACACTCTGTGTCTCACAGTGGCCATAAATACCAGGTGCCCTCAGGAGGTCCACCAGTGAGGCCAGGACATTAGAAGCCCTCCCACTGTTGACCCCCCCCCCCAAGCACCAAGATGACAGAGCATCACTTGCCCCAGAGTCCCTATCTATACCTTGTGGCTAATAGCCACTGATGGACCTCTGCTCCATATGCTTATCTAATTCCCTTTTGAAGCCGTCCATGCTTGTAGCTGCCACCACTTCCTGTGGCAGTGAATTCCAAGTGTTAATCACTCTTTGGGTGAAGAAGTACTTCCTCTTATCCATATATATAAATAATATAATATAAATAATAATAATATAATAATATAATATAATAATGCCAAGTAATATAATAATAACCCCCTCCAAAGCAGGGGTTTAAATAATATAATATAAATCATATATAGTTATAATATACAGTAAAGACCCTACTGCAACCTAAAGAACAATACATACTTTGTAAGAAAGTCCGCAAGAACAGAGACAAATATGCAGACAGGATTCGATGCTGTAACTGTGGCGGGAAGTTCAAACTGTGGCGGGAAGTTCAAATGGGACCTGTGGGTGGCACCCGGGGACTGTATATAGTTGGTCGTTTGACCGTTAGTTTGTTTGTTGTTGTGTTGAGTGTGCCAGTAAAGTATGAGCTGCTAACCACTCAGCGTCTCTCTTCACTACGCATCGAACCCAGTACACAACAACAAGGCACTTGCATGGGCGACACTCTAGCATTTTGGCCAAAACTCTATGGTAACCATAGAGTTGTGACCAAAATGCTAGAGCGCTGCCACATGATGTGCCCAGTGTGATGACGACGTCACTTCCACATAATATCATTGTGCTGATGATGCGTGCAGTAACGTCACCCTGCCCACCCCACTACAGGAAGGCTCCCTCCCAGCCCCCTGCAGGCCGGATGAGTAGACCTGGTAACCAGGGGTCATTTCGTAGAAAAAGAGGTGCAGGAGCTCATTAGCATAACACATTAGCATAACTTATTTGCATATGCCACACCCCCTGACATCACCGGAAGTGTGTTAGAAGGCAACACCCACCGCTAAGGCTCCACTGGACTGTTTTGGATTGCTAGCTATTGGGAGGGGGGGCGACGTGCAGATCAGTCTTCGCAGAGGAGGGAGAGCTGGTACCTGAATAAAACTTGGTCTTAAAGGTGCCACTGGACTGTTTTGGACCGGGGAGTGGGGTGGGGGCTCTGCAAATTACCTGGCTGCTTCGTGCTCTGACTGCGGGCTGCTGGGAGCAGGGGGCGGGGCTTGTTGCATGTGCCCGCCCCCGGGCTCTTTACTGCATGCCAAGTGGATGCTCTACCACTAAGCCACAGACCCTTCCAGAAGTATTTTGTTGTTGGACCACACCAGACCTCCCCTGGATCTTTTTTTTGTGTGTGTAAATAAATAGTTTCTAGCTAGGTGCAGCAGGATCTTGTTTCTGCTGAGGTCTTGTCACCACAAAATGTTGGCTTCTTCTGACGACACAGTTCTGCTGTTACTGTGAAAGGAAGCCAGGCCCGAGAAACCTGCGTCGCAACCTTCTGCGGTAAAAATATATCTTTTGCATTTGCTCCTTTTGATCGATTTGTTGAGATTTCTGGCCTCCCCCAGCCTCCCGAAACTCGAGCCAGTAACAATATTTTAGAGCAAAGTAATCAAAGAGAGCCGGGGAGAGAGAGGAACCACAAAACCGAGAGCTGACTTCACCTCTGGAACGTGTTTTGTATTCTGTTTTTGCTTGCTTCTTGTGAGGTAGGACGCAACAAAATTAAAGAGCAAGTTAAGCTACTGAGCCCCTTGCTATCAACAACAACATAAACCAAGGATGGGATGGAATTTGACACACAGAGGACTGTATCGTAAGCTCGAAAATTTCGGGAGTCGAAATGAGCAAGTAATGAAGTTCTGGGTGTGGGTACAGCGCCGTTAAGTTGCAGCTGACAGATAGCAACCTTGTAGGGTGGCTCAAGTGGTTAAGACGCTGAACTGCAGGCTGTGGAAGGTCGGTAGTTCAGCAGTTCGAGACCCGAGTGTGCCGCATGACGGAGTGAGCCCCCGTCTCTCTAGTTCCAGCTCCTGCCAACCTAGCAGTTCGAAAGCAAGAAATTGCAAGTAGATAAATAGGTACCACTTCGGTGCGAAGGGAACAGCGTTCCGTGCGCCTTGGTGTTTAGTCATGCCGGCCACATGACCACGGAAACGTCTTCGGACAGCGCTGGCTCTTCGGCTTTGAAACGGAGATGAGCACCGCAACCCTAGAGTCGGATTCGACTGGCTTTCGAGCAAGGAAGACCTTTAGGGTTTTCAAGGCAAGAGATGAACAGAGGGGATTGGCCATGGCCTGCCTCTGCATAGCCACCCTGGACTTCCTTGGTGGTCTCCCATCCAAGTACTAACCAGGGCTGACCCTGCTTAGCTTCTGAGATCTGAAGAGGTAGCCTGGGCCATCCAGGTCAGGATAACGAAGGGGAAGCTTGCTTAATTCCTTGCCCATCGACTTCTCATGCTCCCCCCATCTGTTCAACCCCTTTCCCGCTCCAAATGCCCACAACCCCTTAACTCTCTTTCCTGCTTCCCAGGGGTCATTTCGTAGAAAAAGAGCTAGGGGAACTCATTTGCATAACTCATTAGCATATGCCACACCCCCTGACATCACCAGAAGTGTGTCATAAGGCCACACACCCCGCCCCCAACGGTCCCGGCTGCCACCGCCGGCCTTGCAGCTCCACTGCCGAGCCCCATGAGGGGCCCGGCGGTGGACCTGCAAGGCCAGCAGGAGTGCAAGGAAGCCCCGTGAAGGCCCTCCCTGGCCCCAGGCAGGCAGGGGTGGGGAGAGGCAGGGAGGAAGCAACTTACCCTCCCTCTTCTCCTGCCTCCTCCTGGCTGAATGAGGGCCGGAAGCGGGGCGGCCGGAAGCAGGGGGCGGGGCTTCGTCATGTGCCCCGCCCCCCGCACCTCACCCGGGGGAACTGCGATCCCCCGCGATCCCCCCCGAAATGACCTCTGCTGCTTCCTCTCCTCCACTCCAAATGACCCCCATCG
>NW_015169295.1:52018-63124 GCF_001447785.1 Gekko japonicus
GGGAGCATTGTTGGGAACCCTACTCCCAGCATACCCTAAGCTCCATTTGGCATTGTACATTCAGTTCCCTGAATCAGCATCGAGGAATACCCGTGTGGCATCCATTTGCATGCGACTGGGCACTGTGTTCGCAATGCCTTCTTTCGCCTGTGCCTCACTCTGTGACGAAAAGGGTTTCTGAGTCTGGGTCGCACACGCATGTGTGACTAGTGTTCGTGCTGGTTCGAAATCAGGTTTAGATGCTATTTTTCTTCTCGTCTTGTGGCAAATGTGGATGCGCCACTAGATGTCAGCAGTCTATAGGCTGGGTTATATAGATGTATATTAGAATGGAACATCTCTGGTGTCCAGAATTTTCGTCGTCTGCCAGAATCGGTGTTAGGCTCCATTGCCTGTTCATTAAATTAAATATGGAGCAGGCCGCATGCTGGAAACTAAGCGAACCAGGCTTACGAGCCCTTGGCAGGTTGTCAGTTCGCAGAGCGGTGCGGGAGGCCCTTCATTTTGATTAATAAATGTTAACTTTCGCCACAGCAGGTTTTCAACTTTTCGTTTGTCCAGTGACATCGGATGGCCGTGGAGCCGCTCACAGTGGCCAATGGAAAAGAGATAAAGGAAGACCGATACAGTTTTCTTTCTTTCTTTCTTTTTTTAAAAAAAGATCACCAGTGAGTATGTAATTTATGGCACATACCCTGCAGTCCAATTCTTTCTGCAGCAATTCTGTAGCGTCCTCCCCCCCCTCCATCGATGCCCCTTGTTATCAGAATAATGGCTCAGTCTCTACAGCAGCTGACCGATGTGTCAATGGGATGACCCAAGTATTTGGTGGTTTTCTCCATGGGTGACGTGTGGCCGACAGATTACCAGACTCTGCAAAGCTCAGCTAACTTTTCTCTTTCCCCCACTTTATTTTCGACCAGACCAACACGTATTTTAGACACGTCCAGCTTCTCTGCCTAATCAGCCCCTTTATCCTATCACAATTCACTTTATTTTCGACCACACCAACACGTATTTTAGACACGTCCGGCTTCTCTGCTTAATCAGCCCCTTTATCCTATCGCAATTTCCCTGGAAACCCTTGCTGTAATTCACTTTATTTTCGACCAGACCAACACGTATTTTAGACACGTCCAGCTTCTCTGCCTAATCAGCCCCTTTATCCTATCACAATTTCCCTGGAAACCCTTGCTGTAATTCCAATTCCCCCCCCCACCATCAGCGGACAAAATTTAGGATGCTCCGGCGTCTTAAATTATTGAATGCCTTTGTTATTACTTCGCAGAAGGCTCTATAGGAACCATGATTTATTTATATTGCCGAAATAATTGCCCTCTGAAAATACCATCTCAACATACAGTCTGAGACGAGTAAGTTCTAATGGATCTGAATTTTAAAATCTGCCTCGAAGTCCAGGAAGAAAAAACACACACATAAAGATGGAGAGGCTTATTCAAAAGTTGACTTTATGGCGCATTATCTTTTCTTGTCTCCTTGGCCTTTGTTTGTTCTCCTATCACGTTTTGACAGCCTTAAGTGTTTTCAAGTGTCAAGAAATATATCGGATAAGTGAGAGACCGTCTTGAGTTATTGAACCGTTAGCTGCTAATAGGGTGAGATAGTAGTTGGTGAAGGACAACCGGAGACACAGCCTAGTTAAGCCAGAGCGGTTGCATTTAAGGCGATTCGGTCCCAGCGGCTTCCGCATGACTAAACTGGTAGTTGGAAAGGTCGCATGCGAGGTTATCAGACGGCAGGGCTCGAAAAATACTGCAGGAAACATTCTGTGCGAATATTCAGGGGGGACCCTCGAAAGAATGGCAAAGAAGGGCTTTCTGTGGTTCGGAAACTGTCCCCATCCATTTCCCTGTTTCAACCCCATTGCGAAAAAGCGACAACCACCAAAGGCAGCTTCCCAAAACGAGAAAGGACAGCTCTGGATCACACCCTGCTCGTTTCTGTTATTGTCAAAAAGTCCCCCAAAACTAATAGATGCGCTTCAGTATCATGGTTCCCCCTCGGGGTCCAGACCAGCCACAATGGCTGATCTCATCCCAGGGAAATCCTTTTGTGACCTAGGTTCCCCATTCTAGTTCAGGAAAAATTTGGTTCAGGGACCAGGAGGGAGAACACGGCAAGGGAAAAAACAAACCACACTTCAAAAAAAGAATTGTCATTTCCACTTGCCTTCTTTCTTCCTTTTTTTTTTTTTAAAGGAACAGTCCTGGCTGGAACTTCGAGACCCCTTCTGCTTGGCTTTCTTGCTCCCCCCCCTCACACACACACACGCACTGCTCAAGTCTTGCTTCAAAGCTCAGAAAGAAAAGACCACTCACCGTTGATGCAAGAGGCAATCACCGCAAAGAAAAAGAGCCGGCTTGTATTCCTCATGGCAGGGAGAAGAGAAGGTGGGTGACCCTTCTTGGGGGAGGGAAGATGCTGGAGACGGGGGCTCAGGGTGGCAGGAGCATGGGGGATCGTGCAGAACAGAGCTCTGGAGGCATCCGGAGCCCAGAAGGCGAGAGGATGTAGGACCCAGAAAAGGACTCTGCCTAGCAAGGAGGACTCGCCTGGAGAAGGTAATCCCTCCCTCTTTGCAGCTGTTTAAAGAGAAGGAGATGTGGAAGAGGCATCATTATGTGCTAATAAGTGATTAACCAAAAAATAAAAAAGAGGAAGGAAGAGAGAAGGGGAGAGTCGGATGGATCAGGCCAGCAGTGCACAGCTGCAACAGACCCGGGGAATCATCTGTGTGACTAAGCTGCATTTAGGAAGATTTCTTCATTAGCTGGCCGAAGCGGAGCTAGAGAGACTGAGGGCTGTCAGGATAGAAGGGACCGGAGCGGAGTTCCTGCCAAAGTGTGAGCGCAAGCAAGGGGAAGGCTGCGGTCTCCCAGAGCTGTTGAGCCAGGAGGGACCCAGGAGGTCATCCATCTGGGCCCGCGCGGCTCCATGGGATTCGGTTTGCACATCGGCTCGAACCCGGATCGTCCCAATCAGTTTTCCTTCTAAGCTGAGTTAGCGTGAGCTAGTTCACGGTTTTTTAGCCTCCGGCTCACGCATTTTTGTCTTACCTCAGGAAGGATGGCTCCAGAGCTAACTGATTTATGCAGTCGCCAAATCGCTCGCTCACAACTTTAATGCAGAATTTTTGCTCACAGGACTCCACAGCTTAGAGGGAGCATTGGTCCATGCTAGGAAGCGGGAAGAATAGGGGCTCGGGGTTTGTAGGGTCCAAGACAACTTTCCTGGCCACAATTCCAGGCGGGGCTTCCAAAATGTGAATCAGTCATTTCTTTTCGCCTGAAAAGAAACTCCGAAAAGCCCGATTCAAGTTCTGTAGCGCCTCACAAACCAACAAGATTTTGGGGGGTATATACTTCCCCCCCGAATTTTTTAAATTTTAAAAGAGCATTAAGGGTACAAAAAACCAAAAAGGAAGGCGGGCAATAGGAAAAAAAGGATTATACAAAATGTTTACATTAATCTAGGAAATCCATATTAAACACGTCTAAAAAACAAACAGGATTTTTTACCTCTCGACTCACTCATTATCATTTTTAACAAGGTGTTTGCAGTGACAATTGCCCTGAGAGGGCAGAGAAATAATAAAGGAAAATAATAAACAACATATATTTTAGATCTAGTCTGATTTCTATTTATATTATATACTCCCCCCTATGCTATTACAATTGCTCTCCAGACGACCACAATCAGTTCCCCTGGAGAAAATGGCTGCTTTGGAGGGCGGAGCCTGTGGCATTATACTTTGCTGAGGGCCCTCCCCTAACCCCGCCTAATCCAGGCTCCATCCCCAAAATCTCCCGGTATTTTACAACCCAGAGTTAGCAGCCCTAAGCCTGGGGAAGACAGGAATCTCAGTGGGGTGCAATGCCACAGAATCCACCCTCCAGAGCATCCATTTTTCTCCAGGGGGAACTGATCTCTGTAGTCTGGAGATGAGCTGTAATTCCGGAGGATCCCCAGGTCCCACCTGGAGGCTGGCACCCGTAACTCGAATCTTGCTGTTCCATTGCAAACCAACATGGCTACCCTGAGAGAGTTTAAGGATGCAAGACAAGCCCTGCTGTCTCAGACCAGCGGTTCATCTAGTTTTGCGCCATGGCCGACCAACGACAGTGCAGCCAACAAGCAAGGCACAGAGGCCAAGGTCCGGTGTCGCTTCCTAGCCCAGTTTTCAGAGGCTGATTGACTCTGGAGGCGAAGGTTCCCTCTCTAGCCACCATGGCGGGTAGCCGTTGGGCCTAGCCTCCGTGAACGTGCCTAACAGCAGAACGGGACTGGCCCGGGTCCATCGAGAGAGCTCCGTGGCAGGAAGGGGGTTGGGGGATTTGAACCTGGGTCTCATAGACCTGAGTCCAACACTGACCGCTATTCTAATCCTCCAGATCTCGGCTGTGCCAAGTGGCAAAACGATGTAAGTTAAAAAGGAAGAGTAAAGGTAAAGGTTCCCTTGCTCGAAAGCCAGTCGAATCCGACTCTAGGGTTGCGGTGCTCATCTCCGTTTCCAAGCCGAAGAGCCAGCGCTGTCCGAAGACGTTTCCGTGGTCATGTGGCCGGCGTGACTAAACACCAAGATGCACAGAACGCTGTTACCTTCCCACCGAAGGGGTCCCTATTTATCTACTTGCAATTTCTTGCTTTCGAACTGCTAGGTTGGCAGGAAGAAGGTGGAGGCAAAAAGTTTCAGGAAAAACATGAAAGGTGTTAAGGTCTCATCTGACAAAACCTTGAGTGAAACGGTCTACGAGCGCTGTACCGTCGGCAAGACTTGAGACCAATTTGCTTCGAAGGATCCAACTTTCATGAACTGTTTTTCACCGCATAATGAAAGTAGATTTATTTCCCCCTAAACACGACTTCGTGATCTTATCATGCTTGTTTTCCTTACAAAGTTCAAGCTCTCGGTGGTGACTGGATATCTGTTAAGATTACAACTGATCTCCAGGCGACAGTGATTAGTTCACCTGGGAAAACTTTGGAAGGTGGGCGCGATGGTATTGGACCCTACTGAAGCCCCTCCCCTCCCCAAAGCCCACCCTCCTCAGGCTCCACCCCCCAAATATCCAGGAATTTCTCAACCTGGAGCTGACAACCCTAGGCTAGCCCCACGCAGGGACCTCATGCATGCTAAGTATGCAGAGTTGAACAGCACTATGCATTTCTCTGTGTTTGACTTAGGGTGGAATTCCTTTTCTCAGCTCTTGGTAGGAGAAGAGAGTTCCCATGAGCACTCACGAAGGGCATCACCACGGCTTCTAACTTTGTTCCCAAAGACTCAGTGCCTCTATCTGTGTAATGTATCCAGTCCAGACAAGTCCAGAGACAAACGTCGAGCTTCGCTCCAAGAGACAATGGACTATGCGGATCCTAGCCCGCTCCAATCAGGGGGCTGGGTTCCCGGCCGAGAGCCTATGGGACTCTCGGCCACTATAAATAACCTATGGGAAAGTAGGGGTGTCTTTTAGGTGGCGGTTTCTCGGGGGATATAAGCTGGCCTGCGAGCCGGCCAAAGTCGTCTTGTTCCGGATGGAATAAAGTACGCTTTGCTGAAATCACTCTCCGTCTGCGTACTTTTCAATCTGCAAATCAAGTGGTTCAGCATAGCCCAGGGAATACCAAATCGTTTAACACAGAAATGCCAGTTGTGACGGACTGACCTCCGAAACCAGGATGCTTAGTGCCTCAAAGGCAGAGAGCTGGGAGGTTAGGGGTTAACACCGCACTGTAAAGCCCAGTTTGATTGACAGTCCGCTGCCTGTGTGCGGAAACCCCCGGCTTCTCTCTGATTGGTCAGCGCCAGCTGAGGAGAGCTTTCTGAAGTCTGGTCAGTCTGGTCAGAGGGAGTCAGTCCTCCTTTGGGCTTTGGCTTGGCAGTTGCCAGTCAGGAGGAATGTGCGTGTGTGGGTCTGAGGGGGAAAGACAAGTCACTTTAGAAGTGAAGGGACTGTGCACCACTGGTCCCTCTAAGCTGAGTTAGTGTGAGCTAGCTCACAGTTTTTTAGCCTCTGGCTCACACATTTATGTCTTAGCTCAGGAAGGAGGGCTCCGGAGCAAACCGATTTATGCAGTAGCCAAATCGTTCGCTCACAACTTTCATGCCAGTAGCTCACAGAGTAGAGGTTTTGCTCACAAGACACCACAGCTTAGAGGGAGCATTGCTGTGCACCAACACAATTGAGGGGAAGTTCAAAAACCAGAACTAAAAGTCTAAGTGTGTCGGCCCATGCTCCCTCTAAGCTGCGGAGTCTTGTGAGCAAAAATTCTACTTTGGTCCCTGCCACACGTGGGGAAAAAAGGACGGGCAAAGTGCGGCTTTTAAAAGCCGCACCAAAATAGGCACGTGGCGGCGGGATCATACAGATCCCCGTGAGCCGCCGTGCAATTGCTCCCCGGCACGATCAGATGCCGGGGAGACCGGGAGAAAGCCACGGGAGGCTGCTGAACTGCGCATGTCTGAGCATGCGCAGTTCGGCCAGGAGCCGGGGATGCGCCGGCGGAAGAACGCGCCGGCAATCCCACGGCTGGCTTTGATGCGGCCTTTCGGAAAGAACCACTTCAGTAGGTGGTTCTTTTTTGCTGCGAGTTATCGTCAGAAGGGCCAGATCGGGGACGGGCGCACAACACTTCCCAGATGTTGCGGTGGGATCGCACCCGTTTGCTCCGCCCCCGACCCGTCCCTCTTCCGGCCCAAATCCTCTCGTGTGACCGGGGCCTTTATAAGCTACTGGCATGAAAGTTGCGAGCGGGCGATTTGGCTGCTGCCTAAATTAGTTTGCTCTGGAGCCCATCCTTCCTGAGCGAGGACAAAAATGTGTGAGCCGGAGGCTTAAAAACTGAGCTAGCTCACCCTAACTCAGCTTAGAGGGAACATTGGTGTCAACCCTAGCTGAATTCCATTTATTCACCATCTCCAGAACTGGGGTTTAGTTTCGACAGAAGGGGCTGGACAGAAGGTTGGAAACTGCCGGTCTGGCCAAACAGAAAAAAACGGTTATCGCTCCTAGAAAGAAGAGGATATTTCTTACCCAGTTATTCAGAGGGTTCGACTCAGAAGGGACCCCTGGTTTGTGTGAAAAGGGAAACGGTCTTAGACTCCTCAAGAGTAAAAAAGGGAAAGTTATAATCCCACAAGTATTTAAATACAGGAAGAAGTTTTAGGAAACTTTATTAAGACACATTGCTGCTGAAAGAAATCTCCGAGACAAACAAACCCCTCACAGTCAAGAACTAAGTCTCTAAGAATATAAGATAGTCTTATGAAACTTTATTAAGACGCAGTGCTGCTGAAAGAAATCTCCAAGACAAACAAACCCCTCACAGCCGAGAACTAAGTCTCTAAGAATAGAAACTTCAATTATATTCTGTTGCCTGTTCAAAATGTTCTAAGTTGTATAACCAACAACAGTTACCTCAGCTTCTCGTCCCCTGCCCTATTCCTGATTCAACTGTGCCTGTTCAATAAAATCAACCTGTTTTAATTTTAGGCCGCGGTCACACGGACCTCTTACGGTGCTAGTTTTCCCACAGTTCTTCTATCCGCGACATTTTATATCGCTTGTAGGTGGTCAGACGGTCCCTCTCTCTTCCGCTTCACTCGCGCGAAGTACTGATCACACAGCGCGCCGTCCCCGTGGCGGCGTGGTTTTTTTTAAAAAAAAAACAACAACAACCTGCGCATGCGCTTGTCTTCCCATGCGCTTGGGCGTACATACAAACTAAAAAAGACCAAAATAAAAGCTAGTGCCTGTTTGCACATGCGCATAACTTAAACCGGAAACACAAAAAGGGGGTGTGTGTGTAGCGCGATCATGGTGGATTGCTGTCCAGATACCAAAACCGCAGATATAAAGTGCGAGATATTGGAAAAACACCTGTTCCAATGGGTGTCAGAAAACGCGGATAAAAAGAGCGAAAACTGCGGGACTCAACCCGCTTTGGTGCAGGAGGCGGGTTTGCCAATGTGAACAGGAAACTTTAATGCACGAGGGATCAGCAGTGAAACCCGCACTAAATGTCCATGTGACCTGACCCTCACTTTGTGTCAAGTGCCATTTCCAAATGGTTTCGTAAGTGGGCTCCTCACAATAAATCTCTGGCCAGGGCAAAAGCCAGATAACTTGTCTGTCACAGGGTGGGACACGTAGAAAGTTATAATATTATTTATGTATTTATTTCACTTTTACCCCGCCCTTCCCCCTAGGCAGGCTCAGGGTGGCTTCCAGGAACTGACAGGCAGTATACATTCACAATAAAATATAGAACATCCGTTAAAACATAACCAGTCAATATAAAACATTCATTAGATGGCGATAAAACTAAAGCGACCTGACAGTGCTTTCCACCACCACGACCACAGATAGGCAATACTTAGGTTGCTGTGCATTCCACTCTGAGAATTCTGCAACGGTCTGTAATACTTGGGGTTGCTGTGCATTCCACTCTGAGAATTCTGCAACGGTCTGTAATACTTGGGGTTGCTGTGCATTCCACTCTGAGAATTCTGCAACGGTCTGTAATACTTGGGGTTGCTGTGCATTCCACTCTGAGAATTCTGCAACGGTCTGTAATACTTGGGGTTGCTGTGCATTCCACTCTGAGAATTCTGCAACGGTCTGTAATACTTGGGGTTGCTGTGCATTCCACTCTGAGAATTCTGCAACGGTCTGTAATACTTGGGGTTGCTGTGCATTCCACTCTGAGAATTCTGCAACGGTCTGTAATACTTGGGGTTGCTGTGCATTCCACTCTGAGAATTCTGCAACGGTCGGTTCTCCCGCCCCAACCGTTGCAGAATTCTCAGAGTGGGGCTGTTCTCTCGTGAGCAGTTCTCGAGAGAGAGAGAGCTCTCTCCCCCACACCTACCTCACAGGGTGTCTGTTGTGGGGAGGGGAAGGGAGATTGTAAGGCGCTCTGAGACTCTGAGGGAAGGGCAGGGTATAAATCCAATCTCCTCCTCCTCCTCAGCGCTCTCTCCGCCCCACCTACCTCACAGGGCGTCTGTTGTGGGGAAAGGAAGGGAAGGAGATTAGAAACCACTCTGAGACTCCTTCGGGTAGTGGAGGGTGGGGTATAAATCCAGTCTCCTCCTCCTCCTCCTCCTTCGCCTCCTTTTGTCTCTGCTGTCCCCAAACTCCCTCCCCATCTTTGTGTGTGTCCAATATCTTTCCCTTCCTTATTCTCCCCCCCCCTCTGTTTTGTTTTCCCCTGGCTTTTCAAAAAAAGAAGTCGATCCACGCTGCTTGTGAGGGGCCTGAGTCAGGTGCTGCATCCGGCTTACAAATCAAAAGTGTCTCGATCCGAGGCAGCCAGCTCAGCCCGGTGTCTCCGCGAGGGGATCTTATTCTCCCCTCTGTCAGCAGCCGTCTGCCTTCGCTTTTCCGAGCCAGGCGGCTGCAAAGTCATCGGAAGACCCACTTTTGGTGCTGGAAAGACCCCCGAACAAACAAACCTCCTTTTCACTTGCGCGTCAATTCAGTATACGTTGCCGATGAAGATGTCCCTGTATCGATTGTCTGGCTGTTAACAAAAAGGGAACCTACGTACTTTGCAATTTGTGCATCCTCTCTGCACCCCTGTCTGCTCTTGGTAGGAGAAGAGAGTTCTCGTGAGTATGTGCAAAGCGCATAACCGCCTCTTGGTCTCGCATGTTCAGTGCCTCTATCTGTAAATCAAGCATAGCCTAGTGAATATACAAGTCTTAAAAGAATTAGACTGTCTTGATTATGGATTCCCCCAAACACTCTGATGAGGGGTCAGGGTCTTAATAAAAGAAGAAGAGATTCATATCCCGCCCTTCACTACCCAAAGGAGTCTCAGAGCGGCTTACAAACTCCTTTCCCTTCCCCTCCCCACGACAGACACCCTGTGAGGTAGGTGGGGCCGAGAGAGCTCTTTCAAGGACTGCTCCTGATAGAACAGCTCTGAGAGAACTTGTGACTGACCCAAAGTCACTCCAACAGCTGCATGTGGAGGAGTGGGGGAATCAAACCCCGTTTCTCCCAGATTAGAGTCTGCACTCTTAACCACTGCACCAAACTGGCTCTTGTGGTGTGTGAGGTGAAAAGTGCTGTCAAGTCGCGGATGACTCATGGTGATCCCGTAGGGTTTTCAAGGCCAGAGAGGAACAGAGGTGGTTTGCCATTGCCTGCCTCTGTGTAGCAACCCTGGACTTCCCTGGTGGACTCCCATCCAAGTACTAACCAGGGCCGACCCTGCTTAGCTTCCAAGATCCAACAGCGGTGGTTTGCCATTTCTTAGCTTCAAAGATCTGATAAGATTGAGCTAGCCTAGGCTTTGTAGATCAAGGCAAGAGAAGAACAGAGGTGGTTTGCTATTGCCCGCCTCTGCGTAGCAACCCTGGACTTCCCTGGTGGTCTCCCATCCAAATACTAATCTGTGGGCCAACCCTGCTTAACGTCTGAGATCTGACAAGATCAGGATAGCTTGGGCCATCCAGGTCAGGGCAAAAGACATACAGAGGCAGTTTGATGTTGCCTGCCTCTGCGTAGCAACCTTTTCCCCTGGTGGTCTCCCATCCAAGTACTAACCAGAACTGATCTTGCTTAGCTTCCAAGATCTGATGAGATCAGGCTAGCCTGGGCCATCCAGGTCAAGGCAAAAGACATACAGAGGCGGTTTGGCAGTGCCTGCCTCTGCACAGCAACCCTGTACTTCCTTGGTGGTCTAACCAGGACCGACCCTGCTTAGCTTCTGAGATTTAATGAGATCGGGCTAGCCTGGGCCATCCAGGTCAGGGCAGACATACAGAGGAGGTTTGGCAGTGCCTGCCTCTACATAACCACCCTGGACTTATTGGTGGTCTCCCATCCAAGTACTAACCAGAACTGATCTTGCTTAGCTTCCAAGATCTGATGAGATCAGGCTAGCCTGGGCCATCCAGGTCAAGGCAAAAGACATACAGAGGCAGTTTGCCATTACCTGCCTCTGCGTAACAACCCTGGACTTATTGGTGGTCTCCCATCCATGTACTAACCAGAACTGGTCTTGCTTAGCCTCCAAGATCTGATGAGATCAGGCTTCCCTGGGCCATCCAAGTCAGGGCAAAAGACACACAGAGGC
>NW_015169295.1:64150-68917 GCF_001447785.1 Gekko japonicus
TTTCCCTCGCCTGAGGAAGCTGACACCTGTCAGTTATTAAGAACTGCAGATAAAGGATGGTTATTGTTGGGAAGTGACTCCGTGACTGCCAGAAGGGGTGGCCAGTTGGCACAGGTGATAGTTTCTGTGCCGAAATAGCCCCCCCCCCCTTTAAAGCACTTTGGTGGCTTGACAGCCATGCATGAAATAAGACTTGATCTATCGAGCACATTGTTTCTCCCACCTCTTTCTCCAAGGGCAGCGGGGGACGGCCGTCGTCGCCTGCTCTGCCAGGCCGACCCCGGGGACAACTCGGAAATTTCGTTTCAGAGGGTATCCGTGTTCGTCTGCGGTAGGACAGCTGTGTTCGAGTCCAGCAGCACCTTCGAATCCAACGAGATTTTCGGGGCATGAGCTTCGGAGAGTCGAAGCGGCCATTGTCGAATCTGGAAATTTCAGGCGGTCGGAGTCCAGGGCTCTTTTTGTAGAAAAAGCCCAGCAGGAACTCATTAGCCTAATAGGCCACACCCAACAGCAAAAACCTATTAGCCTATTAGGCCCCACCCCTGACAGCACAGCTCATTAGCACATTAGGCCGCACCCCCATGTTACCAGAAGTCTGGTCATCCAGCCACACCCACCTTTTGCTTCTTATTCTGTTGACCTTGTCTGTTGTCAAAACCCAGGGCCTTTTTTTGTAGCCGGAACTCCTTTGCATGTTAGGCCACGCACCCCTAATGTAGCCAATCCTAATGAGTTTCTGCTGTTGGGTGTGGCCTATTATACTAATGAGCTCCTGCTGGGCGTGGCCAACTTGGGAGCCGGCCGGAACTCAGTTCCTGTGCGTTCCTGCCCAAAAATAGCCCTGGGTGGTCCCAAAAGCAGCCGCTCAGTTCCTGTCTGCTGCGCTGCGGGCATTGTGAGATTTATTTTGCTCTGGTTAAGTAATATGCCTTTGGGTCGCATTCTAGATACTGGCTGTTGCTGCTGAAGACCTTCGATGCCCAGGGCTTGTCTCTCTCTCTCTGGACCAATGCAGCAGCACCTATAGCTAGGCTTTTCTATTCCTCTCATTGTGCAAGTGCCTATGAACTGCTGCCATGTGGGGCTTTGGCTTCTTTGGTGGCTACGCCCACACTCTGGAACAGGATTGCTGAGTCTGTAAGAAATGTACCCACAGCTAGTTGGCCCCTCTGTGAGACAGGAGGCTGGACTAGATGGACTAGTGGTCTGATCCAGCAAGGCTTTCCTGATGTTCTTATGAAGGCCTCAGCCTCTCTGCCCTGTTGTTGGCCCTCCAGTGGAACTGGTTGGCCACTGTGTGAGACAGGATGCTGGACTAGATGGACCCCTGGTCTGATCCAGCAGGGCTGTTTTAATGCTCTTATGAAGGCCTTGGTCTCTATGCCCTGTTGTCGGCCCTCCAGAGGAACTGGTTGTTCACTGTGTGAGACAGGATGCTGGACTGGATGGACCAGTGATCTGATCCAACAGGGTTCTTCTGATGTTCTTATGAAGGCCTCGTCCTCTCTTCCTTGTTTGTTGGCCCTTCAGAAGAACTAGTTGGCCACTGTGTGAGACAGGAGACTGGACTAGATGGACCCTCACTGGTCTAATTCAGCAGGGCTCTTCTGATGTTCTTAGGAAGGCCTCGGCCTCTATGCCCTGTTGTTGGCCCTCCAGAGGAACTGGTTGGCCACTGTGTGAGACAGGATGCTGGACTAGATGGACGACTGGTCTGATCCAGCAGGGCTCTTCTGATGTTCTTATGAAGGCCTCGGCCTCTCTGCCCTGTCGTTGGCCCTCTAGAGGAACTGGTTGGCCACCGAGTGAGACAGGATGCTGGACTAGATGGACCACTGGTCTGATCCAGCAGGGCTCTTCTGATGTTCTTACAACAACACTCATTGGTTGACCTTGGGCTCGTCATGGTCTCCCAGCCTAACCAACCTCACAGGGTTTTCGCAGGGACTGAATGGGAGGAAGGAACTCTGTATGTCATTCCAAACGATATTTACATCCTGTGAAAGCAAGGTAGTCGTCAACCATATAAATAAATATGATATAAATACAAAACCCTATAAACTGTGGCTTTGGCACAGCCCCTCTCGGTAATCCGACCGTTGTTGATGTTGCATTATTGATAAAACGGAATGTTTCTAAGGCTGTAGTTTATCGGGAACTCTTTTATTTTTAAGAGGGGAAAAAATACCCTTCTCCATAGGAAGAGGGCCAAGAAGCACCATCAAGACCAAAATGTGTCGGGCCGGAGTGCTTTATGTTTAGACTTCAGATAAGGTTACCTGAAGCGCTGGATCAAATGAGAAACTGGAAATCTGGAGGAGGGTAATCCGAAATGACCTCTGGGGTTCTCTTTTCTGGGGTTCAAGAGGACAACTGCCCAGTGACATGGATAGCCCAGGGTAGCCCGATCGTGGAAGCCAAGCAGGGTCGGACCTGGTTAGTACTGGGATGGTAGACCACCAAGGGTCGCCGTGCAGAGGCAGGCGGCGGCCAACCACCTTAGTTGGTCTCTTGCCTTGAAAACCCTGCAGGGTCGCCGTAAGTCATCTTAGACTATGGCACTTTCGAACACTGTTAAATAGTGGGTTCCATGGATAAGCAGGTTCAAGTCAACTGGTGAGCTCAACTTTGGCCCGGTCACACGGGCCAGATAATGCGGGGAGGAGGCGTGGGTATTAGCGCCATCCAGGGCTTTTTTTGTTGAAAAAGCCCAGCAGGAACTCATCAGCACAATAGGCCACACCCAACAGCAGAAACTCATTAGCATATTAGGCCACACCCCTGATAGCACAGCTCATTGGCATGTTAGGCCACACACCCCATGTTACCAGAAGGGTGGTCATCCAGCCACACCCACCTTTTGCTTCTTATTCTGTTTACTTTGTTGTCAAAACCCAGGGCTTTTTTTGTAGCAGGAACTCCTTTGCATGTTAGGCCACACACCCCTAATGTAGCCAATCCTAATGAGTTTCTGCTGTTAGGTGTGGCCTGTTATGCTAATGAGTTCCTGCTGGGCATGGCCAACTCGGGAGCCAGCCGGAACTCCGTCCCTGTGCGTTCCTGCCCAAAAATAGCCCCGGCGCCATCGCGATTTGGGCTGCTGCAACGCAATCAGATGCGACGGCGGCAAACCGCATTGTTTTCGTCGGCGCGTGGTTCTTGCGGTGCTTCAACGGGGCAAAAGGAGCGCACTGGGTCGATCAGACGGAGACAGTCCATCTGCGGCCCGTGGCAAACCGTTTGCTAGTAGCTCGTGGGCAGTACGTTTTAACTCCAGATCTTCGGCGGTAAGCTACGGGCTGGGGACGGGCGGGAGACGCTTCCCAGATGTTTCCGTATGATCGCGCCCCTTTAATCCACCTGGCAGTTGTGTGTCTCCCGAGGCAAATTCTCCGTTTGATTTCAGCAGGGCTCTTTTTGTAGAAAAAGCCCAGCAGGAACTCATTAGCATAATAGGCCACACCCAACAGCAGAAATTCATTTGCTTATTAGGACACACCCCTGACAGCACAGCTCATTAGCACATTAGGCCGCACCCACATGTTACCAGAAGTGTGGTCATACGCCTTCTCTGGTGTCAGAACGAGAAGACAGAAGACAGCCTGTGCGTATGCTCGAGTCTCTCCACCATCCTCTAAGGGCTTATGGCAGCATTCATGTTCCTGTTTATCCTGACCATGATCCTGAGAGGTAGGACAGGCAAGTCAGGAGAGGGCTCATATGGTCCTGGATACGGGGCTGTTTCAACACAACAGCAGATTCTTCCCTTATACTACACAAAACGTGCTGGCAGATATAGAGGCAGAAGCTCTAGATCATCGGTCCCCAACGATGTTCTGATGTTCTTATGAAGGCCTCGGCCTCTGTGCCGTGTAGTTGGCCCTCCAGAGGAACTGGTTGGCCACTGTGTGAGACAGGAGGCTGGACTAGATGAACACTGGTCTGATCAAGCAGGGCTCTTCTGATGTTCTGATGATGGCCTCGGCCTCTGTGCCCTGTTGTTGGCCCTCCAGAGGAACTGGTTGGCCACTGGGTGCAACAGGATACTGGATATAATAGACCACTGATCTGATCCAGCAGGGCTCTTCTAATGTTCTTTATCAGGGGAAGTCTTCAGCTTCTATGCCCTGTTTCTGGACCTAAAGAGGAACTGGTTGGCCACTGTGTGAGACAGGAGGCTGGACTAGATGACCACTGGTCTGATCAAGCAGGACTCTTCTGATGTTCTGATGATGTCCTCGGCCTCTGTGCCCTGGTGTTGGCCCTCCAGAGGAACTGGTTGGCCACTGGGTGAAACAGGATACTGGACATAATAGACCACTGGTCTGATCCAGGAGGACTCTTCTGATGTTCTTATGAAGGCCTCGGCCTCTGTGCCCTGGTGTTGGCCCTCCAGAGGAACTGGTTGGCCACTGTGGGAGACAGGAGGCTGGACTAGATGGACCACTGGTCTGAACCAGCAGGGCACTTCTGGTGTTCTTATGAAGGCCTCGGCCTCTATGCCCTGTTGTTGGCCCTCCAGAGGAACTGGTTGGCCACTGTGTGAGACGGGATGCTGGACTGGATGGACCACTGGTCTGAACCAGCAGGGCTCTTCTGGTGTTCTTATGAAGGCCTCGGTCTCTCTGCCCTGTTGTTGGCCCTCCAGAGGAACTGGTTGGCCACTGTGGGAGACAGGAGGCTGGACTAGATGGACCACTGGTCTGATCCAGCAGGGCTCTCCTTGTGTTCTTCGAGGTGGTTGCCATTGCATTCCTCCAGGGG
>NW_015169295.1:69462-78497 GCF_001447785.1 Gekko japonicus
GATGGACCACTGGTCTGAACCAGCAGGGCACTTCTGGTGTTCTTATGAAGGCCTCGGCCTCTATGCCCTGTTGTTGGCCCTCCAGAGGAACTGGTTGGCCACTGGGTGAAACAGGATACTGGACATAATAGACCACTGGTCTGATCCAGGAGGACTCTTCTGATGTTCTTATGAAGGCCTCGGCCTCTGTGCCCTGGTGTTGGCCCTCCAGAGGAACTGGTTGGCCACTGGGTGAAACAGGATACTGGACATAATAGACCACTGGTCTGATCCAGGAGGACTCTTCTGATGTTCTTATGAAGGCCTCGGCCTCTGTGCCCTGGTGTTGGCCCTCCAGAGGAACTGGTTGGCCACTGGGTGAAACAGGATACTGGACATAATAGACCACTGGTCTGATCCAGGAGGACTCTTCTGATGTTCTTATGAAGGCCTCGGCCTCTGTGCCCTGGTGTTGGCCCTCCAGAGGAACTGGTTGGCCACTGTGGGAGACAGGAGGCTGGACTAGATGGACCACTGGTCTGATCCAGTAGGGCTCTCCTTGTGTTCTTCGTGGTGGTTGCCATTGCATTCCTCCAGGGGTAAGAAAAGGATGCGTTATTGGTCTTAGATGGGCAAGGCGCACAGCAGGTCCGTTGCCACCTGCAGTTCTATTAATAGAAGGATCTGAGTTTAATTAAATGCCAGGGGTTCTAACTTAGCCGACTCTCAAATGCTCCCAGTTTCCTTCATGCCTCCAGCCCAAAGCATGCCTCTAAACAAAAACACATGCAGGCAGGATGGTAGTTAATTTTTGTGAGGAATTGCCGCACTGAAACGATGCATGCAGTTATTAGGGATGTGTCATTCTAGGAAGGGCGCTGTCAGAGGCTCGTGAATTGTGGGGAGAAATCTACCGGAGCAGTCGGGTGCTTCTAATTTCTCATTTCTCGCCAAGGCCGGACCAAGGTGCCAGTGCCAATGATGGTCCTACACAGTCAGAAGAGGATTTCCTGTTTCGTCGATGAATGTCTCTGGAGAAATCTTGTTAATAACGTCTGGCCCCGGGGTCCCCAACCCTTTTGAGCGTGTAGGCATTTTTGGAATTCTGATACAACGTGGTGGGTGCGGCCACAAAACGGCTGCCACAGAATGGCTGCCACAAAATGGCAGAAGAAGAAAAGAAGAGAAGAGATTGGATTGGATTTATACCCCGCCCTTCACTACCCAAAGGTGTCTCAGAGCGGCTTACAAACTCCTTTCCCTTCCCCTCCCCACAACAGACACCCTGTGAGGTAAAAGAAGAAGAGGTGATTGGATTTATACCCCGCCCTTCACTACCCAAGGTAGTCTCAGAGTGGCTTACAAACTCCTTTCCCTTCCCCTCCCCACAACAGACACCCTGTGAGGTAAAAGAAGGAGAAGAGATTGGATTCATACCCCGCCCTTCACTACCCGAAGGAGTCTCAGAGCGGCTTACAAACTCCTTTCCCTTCCCCTCCCCACAACAGACACCCTGTGAGGTAAAAGAAGAAGAAGAAGAGATTGGATTTATACCCCGCCCTTCACTACCCAAAGGAGTCTCAGAGCAGCTTACAAACCCTTCCCCTCCCCACAACAGACACCCTGTGAGGTGTGTGGGGCTGAGAGAGCTCTTGACAGAAACGGCTCTTTTTCAAGAACAGCTCTTATCAGAGCTATGGCTTGCCCAAGGTCATCCAGCCAGGTGCAAGCGGAGGAGTGGGGAATCAAACTCGGTTCTCCCAGATTAGAGTCTGCGCACTTAGCCACTACACCAAACTGGCTCGTGAAGAAGAAGAAGAGTTGGTTTTATACCCCGCCCTTCACTATCCGAAGGAGTCCTGGAGCGGCTTAGAATCGCCTTCCTCTCCCCACAAAAGTCACCCTGTGAGGTAGGTGGAGCTGAGAGAACTCTGAGAGAACTGCTCTTGAGGGAACAGCTCTGAGAGAACTGTGATTGACCCAAGGTCACCCTGATGGCTTCATGTGGAGAAGTGAAGAATCAAACCCGGTTCTCCAGATGAGAGTCCTGCCGCTGTTAACCACTACACCAAACTGGCTCTCACTTAACTCTCCATTGTACTGAAAAGTGCTATCTTGGCCACGCTAAATAGCAGAGCATTCTGGTGTCTCTGGGAACAACTTTTCTTCTTCAACAAATGAAATATCTTTTAGTGGAGGTTTTGGTTCTGAAGGGCTGTTTTGTACAGAGGCATATATATCTGTAGTAGTAAGGCATTCATCTGAGTGGCTGTGGTGTTATATTCACAAACATTCCAACTGCTGAAGGAGGAAGGGAGGGCATGGGATTTTGACCAACTACCCTGGAGGGACGCAAAAGGTCAGTAGGCCAGGGGAGAAGGAAACCCCCCCTCCAATAAGTGGGAAATGCCGTGTATTCTCTGCAGATCATGCTAATGCCTAAAGTCTAGCTGCTTTTACGTTAATTTTAATTGGCTGTTGTGATGCCTGTTTAACGGTGCGCCTCGGCGTCTAGTCATGCCGGCCACAAGACCGCGGAAACTTCTCTGGACCGAGCTGGCTCTTCGGCTTGGGAACGGAGATGAGTCGGATTCGACGCATCCCTAGAGTCGGATTCGACTGGCTTTCGAGCAAGGGAAACCCTTTACCGTTACCAATCGTTTATATTAGGGGAGGGGAGGCTGCCTGGTATAGCCTGGTCTCATCATATCTTGTAAGCTCAGCAGGGTCAACCCTGGTTAATCCTTCAATGGGAGACCACCAAGGAAGGCTCTGCAGAGGAAGGCCGCGGCAAACCACCTCTGCTTCTCCCTTGCCTTGAAAGCCCCCTGCTGGGGTCACCAAAAATCAGATGGGACTTTGTGGCACTTTATGGTAAATTGGTATCTTTATGGCATTTCCTGTATTTTATTTATCCCTTTGCACTACAGAGCATGGTAGATGTTTTTCAGTAACTGGCAATGCAATCCTAAACAGAGTTCCACCATTCTAAACCAGTTCCTTTAAGCGGCCTTCGAAGAAGAAGACGAAGAGGAGGAGGAGGAGGAGGAGAAGAGGAAGAGATTGGATTTATACCTCACCCTTCACTCGGAGTCTCAGAGCAGCTTACAAACTCCTTTCCCTTCCCCTCCCCCACCCTGTGGGGTAACATAAGAACATAAGAGATGCCAATGTTGGATCAGGCCAAAGGCCCATCCAGTCCAACACTCTGTATCACACAGTGGCCAGAAATACCAGTGCCATCAGGAGGTCCAGCAGTGGGGCCAGGACATTAGAAGCCCTCCCACTGTTGACCCCCCCCCCCCAAGCACCAAGAAGACAGACCATCACTTGCCCCAGAGTCCCTATCTATACCTTGTGGCTAATAGCCACTGATGGACCTCTGCTCCATATGCGTATCTAATTCCCTTTTGAAGCCGTCCATGCTTGTAGCCGCCACCACTTCCTGTGGCAGTGAATTCCATGTGTTAATCACTCTTTGGGTGAAGAAGTACTTCCTTTTATCCGTTCTAACCCGACCGCTCAGTAATTTCATGGAGTGCCCACGAGTTCTCGTATTGTGAGAAAGGGAGAAAAGTACCTCTTTCTCTACCTGCTCTATCCCATGCATAATCTTATAAACCTCAATCATGTCACTCCTCAGTAAGGGTAGGTGGGGCTGAGAGAGAAAAAGAAACTGCTCTTTTTCAAGGACAGCTCTGAGAGAACTATGGCTTGCCCAAGGTCATCCAGCAGCTGCAAGCGGAGGAGTGGGGAATTAAACCCGGTTCTCCCAGATGAGAGTCTACACACTTAGCCACTACACCAAACTGCAACTCTACCTGGGACCGCTGTGTGCAAACTCATGAATGAAAGCTGTCGCGCCACGGTTTCACAGCTCCAAGCAATTGAGCGGGATAGGCTATTGTGTGATAAACGGCGCTGCCGTGCCTAATCGCGAGCGCAAAAGCCATGCATACAGATCCTATTTTCTGTCCTTCAGACGGCAGAAGTTTCTAAGCTCTACTTATAAAAGATCCTTGGATGACCTCCGTCAACCGGGCCTCCTTCGCCTCCCTTTGGGTATTAATATGAGCATTTGCTATTTACAAGTCTGCAGTGACCCCCTTGATCTTCCGTTCTTGTTTTTCCCGTTAAGCTCCTCGGATGCCTCCGGCCTTATCATCCGCACTGCGTGGAAAATAATCGTTTGCGATGACATTATCGGAGTGCCCCGCGGGCAAGAAAAAACACAGGCCGGGCGAAGACTTTCAAAAACCAGCGAGTGGAAAAAAAACAAACGAGGAGAAACCGTTATTTGTAATTTAGGACAATAATGGACTTCAATTCAAGAAGCCTCGTCACATTTTTGCAGAAATCTGCTTTCCAGAGAAATGTCAGAAGTCTCTCGTTGAAAGCGGGCGGTAATACATTGTGACGGGAAGGGGATGATTATTATACGGGCAATTTCGGTGTTTCAGACCCGCTCTCCGGCGGCATTGTCCTTCGTGCCTTGTTAGGATGCAAGAAAAGAGGCCTCTCTCTCTTTTTAATTGTGTTCAAAAAGACGTCGGAAACAAAAGGGGGAGAGACGCCATTCCATAAATCAAGCCGAACACAATGGTGTGTCAGACTTCTCCTTCTGATATCTCTACTGCTTGCGCCCAGCCTGACTTTAGAAGTCTGTAGAATGCTGAGGGTCGTGCAAACCGAATGGAAATTGTGCCTGGAAATCAGCAGCCGGGTTCACTCGAAGGGCATGAGACTGTGGACAGATGGACGGCCTGCCTGAAACAGGAAAGGTGTTCTCTTGCAATGGTACCCTCCCCATTTGGCAGCTGAGCAACTGAGGCTGGGTGGGTGACAAGAGAGACTTCGGAGGGTGGTTGAGATGGCCTCGAAGTGTCCTCCTGATACGACCAGGGGTCATTTCCTGCAGGAGCGCACAGGAGCGGAGCTCCGGCAGTAAAGAGCCCAGGGGGCGGGCACATGCAACAAGCCCCACCCCCTGCTCCCAGCAGCCCTCAGTCAGAGCAAGAAGCAGCCAGGTAAGTTGCAGAGCTCCCCCCCCAGGCCCCTCGGTCCAAAACAGTCCAGTGGCACCTTTAAGACCAAGTTTTATTCAGGTACAAGCTCTCCCTCCTCCGTGAGGACAGATCTGTATGTTCCTCCCCCCCCCCCCCAATAGCTAGCAATCCAAAACAGTCCAGTGGAGCCTGAGCGTGGGTGTTGCCTTCTTCTGACACACTTCCGGTGATGTCAGGGTGTGTGGCACATGCAAACAAGTTATGCTAATGAGTTATGCTAATGAGCGCCTGCACCTCTTTTTCTACAAAATGACCCCTGAATACGATGATCCCGTTTCACAGTGGTGGAAAGTCCCGTCAAGTCACAGCTACCTTATGGCGACCCCACATGGTTTTCAAGGCAAGAGACATTCAGAGGTGGTTTGCCATTGCCTGTCTCTGCGTAACAACCCTGACCTTTCTTAAATCAGAAGAGTTTTCGGCTAAGCATTAGGAAGAACTTCCCGACAGTTAGAGCAGTTCCTCAGTGGAACGGACCTCCTCGGGAGGTGGTGGACTCTCACACACTCCCCAATGCGCACGGAGCATTTCAAAAGGTGGACGGGGGGGGAGGGTTTGCCAATCACAAGACAGAACATCATGGCACACTTTGGATAAGTGCTTTGTCCGTAAAACCTTCTGAACGCTGATGGATGAAAGGTTGCAGCCGAAACCGCAAGTCCTCATTATTCAAACGCTGCCGATTTAGACGCAAACTGGCAGTTTGATCCACAACACACAGCTGAACCTGTGCAGGATGACACAGAGGGGCGTGTGTGTTGCTGGGGGGACAATTCCAAAAGATGCCCACAGGCTCAAAAAGATTGGGGACCTCTGCCTTAATGCCTAGTTGCTTGGTGGAATGTGTGTGTATGTGTGTGTGTGTGTATTTATGGAATTTGGTGTAGTGGTTAAGTGCGCGGGGAGCACGGGGTTTGACTCCCCACTCCTCCACTTGCAGCTGCTGGATGACCTTGGGCAAGCCATAGTTCTCTCAGAGCTGTTCTCTCAAGAGCAGTCTTCGAAAGAGCTCTCTCAGTCCCACCCACTTCACAGGGTTTCTGTTGTGGGGAGGGGAAGGGAAAGGAGTTTGTAAGTTGCTCTGAGACTCTGAGTGAAGGCCGGGGTATAAACCCAATCTCCTCCTCCTCCTCCTCTTCTTCTTCATTGGCTACCTTGAGGGCGCCCCAAAAAAGATGGAAACCTGACCAATTCGGCTTCATGCCATCTCATTAAGTGTTTGTTTCAATACTCCTTTTCCATATTAGGTGACGAAAACCAGTGTTCCCTCTAAGCTGAGTTGGTGTGAGCTAGCTCACAGTTTTTTAGCCTCTGGCTCACACATTTTTTGTCTTAGCCCAGGAAGGATGGCTCCAGAGCAAACTGATTCATGCAGTAGCCAAGTCATGCTCACAACTTTAATGCTAGTAGCTCACAAAGTTGAATTTTGGCTCACAAGACTCTACAGCTTAGAGGGAACATTGACAAAAACTGTCCCCTCTGTCCACTGGCGAGGGATGGGAGGGGGTAGGGGTAGGATCCAAATTGGAAAACTCCTGGAGATTTGGGGATGGAGCCTGGGGAGGCCAGGGACCTCAGTGGGGTACAATGCCACGGAGTCCACCCTCCAAAGCATCCATGTTCTCCAGGGGGAACTGATCTCTGCAGTCTGGGGATTACGGTGTAATTCCGGGGGATCCCCAGGTCCTACCTGGAGGCTGGCATCCCTACTGTATGGAGACCACCCAGCAAAGCTGAGTGAGGGCAACAACCAAATACCGCAGAATCCATTCGTTTATTGTTCTTTCCCCTTTGGACGTCCACCTCAACTGACTCCGTTTGCCCCTTGTTGAACTATGGTGCTGGAGAAGACTCTTGAGAGTCCCTTGGACTGCAAGGAGATCAAATCAGTCAATCCTAGAAGAAATCAACCCTGACTGTTCCGTGGAAGGCCAGATAATGAAACTGAAGCTCAAATACTTTGGCCACCCAATGAGAAGGGAGCACTCACTGGAGAAGACCCTGATGCTGGGAAAGATTGAAGGTCAAAGAAGACGGGGACGGCAAAGGATGAGATGGTTAGACAGTGTCACAGATGCAACGAACATGAAACTGAGCCAACTTTAGAGGATGGCGGAAGACAGGAGGGCCTGGCGGGATCTGGTCCATGGGGCCGCGAAGAGTCGGACTCGACTGTGCGGCTGAACAACAACAAATCTGTAGTTTGACCCAGATAGAGCTACCTGACCTCACTTGGGCAGTGATTCAGCGACCTTGCGCATGCGATCGTTGAATTCGTAAGACCTGAGCGGCGTGATGCACCTTTCGAAGGGTTATGTAATGCTCCTGTTTTATTCATGGGTCAAACCTGAATCCTTCCCAGGTCTTGAAAACCACCCACCCAATGCCGATTATGGACAGTGCCTCTAGACTGCCACCTGCTGGTCAATTTGAGGAATCCATGTCACTTACTTATGAAAACATTTTGTAAATAACCATTCCTTCTCCCCATCATGGGGCAAGGTGGAGGGTTTCTGGGAGGGCCGGGGAGGGGTCAGTCAGGGGCCACGGCTCAGTGGTAGAGCAGCCGCTTGGCATGCTGAAAGTTCCAGGTTCGATCCCCGGCATCTCAGGTTTAGAAAGATCAGGCAGTAGAGGATGTGAAAGACCCCAGCCTGAGACCCTGGAGAGCTGCCACCAGTCTGAGTAGACGAGACTGATCCAGTATGAGACAGTTCCATGTGCCTCCAAAATGATACAGGGTTAAACAGCCCCTCCCCGCAGCTCCTCCCCACTGCTGTGTTTTAGCTTTTTAAAGAACATCAAGAAGGGCCCATCCTAAATCTTCTGTGTAACCTGTGGCTTCGCCCTGCCCAGTCTGTGCTTGTGGAAATACCCGCAGTCACGAGCCAGTTTGTGTCTAATCTGGGAGAACCGGGTTTGATTCCCCACTCCTCCACATGAAGCCAGCTGGGTGACCTTGGATCAGTCACAGTTCTCTCGGAGCTGGTCTCTCAAGAACAGTCCTCAAAAGAGCTCTCTCAGCCCCACCTACCTCACAGGGAGTCTGTTGTGGGGAGGGAAAGGGAAAGGAGATTGTAAGCCTATAAGAGACTCCTTCAGGTAGTGAAGGGCGGGGTATAAATCTCCTCCTCCTCCTCCTCCTCCTCCTCTTCTTCTTCTTCTCGGATGAATGCAGGAGTTCGGGAGAGTTCCTGTTGGCACATTAAAAACAATAATGCAGCGCACACGTGTAAATTAGCTAAAAGAAAGTTTACATGGAGGAATAAAACAATCAACAGTCTGGCTAACTAAGCGACATCTTTCTAGCTGATGTTAAGTCCAAGATGGAGACTTTGGCTACTGAACTCCAAAACAAAGGACGGGAGAAAAAGACCCAAATATGTGAAAACATCAGGTAAGATCACTCATCTATGAACTGACCAATGACCAGGCTAAAGGTCAGTTCATTATGCGTAGACCTTCCCCTTCTAGCCCGGCAAATGTCTACTCCACCCCTTATAGGTTCTAACTAACCAACTACCAATTAGCATAGACAAACAAGCAGGTTAACTCTTTCATGACATCAGGGAGAGAACTTGCAGATACTCCGACAGTTCCGGAAACTGGGGCCCAGACAAATCCCTGCCTGGCTATACCCAGGGGTCATTTCGTAGAAAAAGAGGTGCAGGAGCTCATTAGCATAACTTATTTGCATATGCCACACCCCCTGACATCACCGGAAGTGTGTCAGGAGGCAACACCCACCGCTCAGGCTCCACTGGACTGTTTTGGATTGCTAGCTATTGGGGGGGGGGAATGTGCAGATCTGTCCTCGCAGAGGAGGGAGAGCTTGTACCTGAATAAAACTTGGTCTTAAAGGTGCCACTGGACTGTTTTGGGCCAGGGGGCGGGGGGGGGAGCTCTGCAGCGTACCTGGCTGCTTCTTGCTCTGACTGAGGGCTGCTGGGAGCAGGGGGCGGGGCTTGTTGCATGTGCCCACCCCCTGGG
>NW_015169295.1:78634-80878 GCF_001447785.1 Gekko japonicus
CCCCCCCCCCCCCCCACGTCCTGCAGGAGTTGCAACTCCAAGCCAAGACCAAACTTGGGGGAGGGGGATCACATCAGCACGCATGGCCCCTCCTGGGACACAAACTCAGTCCTCGGCCATAGCCTCCCTCCATACCTTGTTATCAGGGTTGCCAACTTCCCGGCGGTGTCTGGAGACTTCCCGCTATTATGATTGTTCTCCGGGCAACAGAGATCAGTCCACCGGGAGGAAATGGGCACTTTAGAGGGTGGACTCTATGGCATTATTATGGCAATTCTGCATACCTTGATAGAAGAGGAGAAGAAAGGATTGGATCAATACCCCGCCCTTCACTACCTGAAGGAGTCTCAGAGCGGCTTACAAACTCCTTTCCCTCCCCCTCCCCACAACAGACACCCTGCGAGGTCAGTGGAGCTGAGAGAGCTCTCTCGTTTCCCGAAATTTTCCAGGGAGGATTGAGCCTCCCCCAGGGCAACCAGTGCAGGCAATACCCGTGATGCTTGCAAACCCCACACACACATTCTCCTCCCTGCTTCAAAAGCGGAAAGGTTTTTTAAAACTTTTTTTAAACTATTTTTTTACCAATTTGCTGAGCAGACAGGGCAGACACTAGCCTAAGCCCCGCCCCCAGCTCCCAGCAGCCCCCAGTTGGGCCAGGAGGAGCGGGAAGCAGCATGTGCTGCCTCTGCTTGCTGCCCCCGCCCCCGCTGCCAACACCAGCCGGAAGGCAGGGTAAGTTGGTGGGGGTGTAAGGGGGGCGGGCTTGCCGGGGCGGGCGAGCCGGGTAAGGCCCTGCAAGGAGCAGGGAGGCATTTAAATGCCTCCCCGTACCTTCTCCGGCCCGCCTGCCTCAGGGGTGTGGCATATGCAAACACGTCAGGGGTGTGGCATATGCAAATACGTTATGCTCATGAGTTATGCTCATGAGCTCCTGCACCTCTTTTTCTATGAAATGACCCCTGACCACGACACCAAACTGGTTTAGGTTACTTGTCCATCAGTCAGGCTGCTATCTAAAGACAATGACTTGCTTTTGAGTCTTTTCTTCCCCTATTTATCTCTCTCCCTTTCTTGATCTAGGCAGCCATTTCCCCTTGCTCGAAAGCGGCGGCTTCGACTGTGATGATAAAATCATCTGGGCTCAAAAGCATTTTTTTTTTTTTGCATGCAACTCCCCCCCCCAAAAAAACAACAACAACACATGGCTCATG
The DNA here is from genome assembly GCF_001447785.1 of Gekko japonicus. Classification (NCBI taxonomy): domain Eukaryota; kingdom Metazoa; phylum Chordata; class Lepidosauria; order Squamata; family Gekkonidae; genus Gekko; species Gekko japonicus. The sequence goes on from NW_015169295.1 coordinate 79,846, forward strand.
ACGAAAACTAGGCTGTGGTTTCCAGATTAGAGGCAATTCTCTCTTTCTCTCTCTCTCTTTTGTTTTTTTGACTCAAAGGAAGCTGAGCTTTTCTCTCTGCGTGTGGTCGACTCCCACGGGCCATAAGCCAAACGTTTGACAAATCTGTATTTATGGCCAGTAGAAACCTCCCAGAAACTGCTGATCCCTAGAGAAAGCCAGCATGTCGCTCTCTCTTCCCGAGGTGCTGCGATTCTTATCGCTTTGCCAAGACGGGTAGTTGTAGCAGCAGAAAAGAGTCCAGGAGCACCTGAAAGACTCACAAAATCCATGGCAGGGTATATGAGCCACGATCGAGAACCTTAAAGAGGTGAGTCAAACACAGTACAGGGCCAACAATTAAAACTTAACATCTCTCTTATTATATAAAAGCATTTTGGGGTGGCCACCAGCCTATGGGGTGGTGAGAGGAAATGCGCTCCCTCGGCCATTGGCCCGCCAGCTGCCACTTGGGGAAACTGGTGTGCCATTGCCTGGGGGGGGTGGGGGAGGGACGAGGCTAGCCAGCTTGGTGTGCGTGCGGCTGGAACGGGTGGCGAGTGGCCGTCCCTCGCTCGCCACCACTCCACCGCTACGTGCGCCACGGCTCGCTTGCTCGGGCGGCCAGTGGGGAGAGGGGAGAGGCCGGCTGCCTTGGCATGCCAGGCCCTTGAGTGGGCGGGAGGGCGGGGAAGGAGCCAACCCGCCCGGCTTGGCCTGCTGCCACCAGTGTGCGGTGCTGTGGATGGGAGAGGCCTGCCGCCTCCTCCAGCACGCTGACAGAGGAGGGACGAGGCGGGCCGGCTTGCCCCGCCACCTCCAGCATGCGGCGGTGGGAGGCACCAGCCTGGCCGCGGGGGAGCCCACATGCTCTCCTTTGCCAGTGTGTGTGGGGGGCCCTGCAGCGGCCATTGCCCATCTCTCTAGGGCCCATTGCCTCTCTTTGTGCAACGGACCTTACGCCTAGTAAAAATAATAAAGCAATAAATCTGCCCCCCCCCCCCCCGGTCCCCCA
>NW_015169295.1:81096-83518 GCF_001447785.1 Gekko japonicus
ATCCAGCCACACCCACCTTTTGCTTGTTATTCTGTTTACCTTGTTTGTTGTCAAAACCCAGGGCTTTTTTTGTAGCAGGAACTCCTTTGCATGTTAGGCCACACACCCCTAATGTAGCCAATCCTAATGAGTTTCTGCTGTTGGGTGTGGCCTATTATGCTAATGAGTTCCTGCTGGGCGTGGCCAACTTGGGAGCCAGCCGGAACTCCATACCTGTGCGTTCCTGCCCCAAAATAGCCCTGGGAGTGGGTGTGTGTTGGGTGTGGTGTTTGCGTGCTTTATAAACAGGGCTCAAGCCTTGCTGGGTGTCACTGTTGTGTTCCTGAAATCCCTAAATTAGCTAGAGCTGATCACTGCCAGTTTGGTGAGCCAGTTTGGTGTCGTGGTTAAGTGCGCGGACTCTAATCTGGGAGAACCGGGTTTGATTCCCCACTCCTCCACTTACAGCTGCTCGATGACCTTGGGCAAGCCATAGTTCTGTCAGAGCTGTTCTTGAAAGAGCAGTTCTCTCACGAGCTTTCTCCGCCCCACCTACCTCACAGGGTGTCTGTTGTGTGGAGGGGAAGAGAAAGGCGTTTGTAAGGTGCTCTGAGACTCCGAGTGAAGGGCAGGGTATAAATCCAATCTCTTCTTCTTCAATGTGTCCAGAGAACCCAGTATTTAACAGCAGGGTATAAATCCAAACTCTTCTCTTCTTCTGAATCTGAAATGCAAAAGAAATGGTGCTGTTAAAATGGGGGCCTGGTGTTGCATCAGTGGCGTAAAAATGACATTAAAGTTATATTTGCTGAAGACTTTGTCTGTCTTGAGTCAACCTCGAATTAGCTTCATAGGGTGAACCAGAGTTCTAGGATCGGGGGAGAGCGAGAAATGTCTGCCTCTCTCGCTCTCTCTACTTTCTCTCCACAACAACATTGTGAGGTGGTAGAGAAGAGAGTCGAGGAGTCACTGCTCGCTTCTTCGTATGTTAGGCAGAAGAAGAAGAGATTGGATGTATAACCTGCCCTTCACTTGGAGGCTCAGAGGGGCTTACAATCTCCTTCCCTTCCTCTCCCCACAACAAATACCCTGTGAGGTAGGTGGGGCCGAGAGAGCTCTTTCAAGGACTGGTCTCGAGGGAACAGCTCTGAGAGAACTTGTGACTGACCCAAGATCACCCAGCAGCTGCATGTGGAGGAGTGGGGAATCAAACCTGGTCGTCACAGACTAGAGCCCACTGTCACACACACTGAGCTTCAAACCTGATTGGGACCCTGTGTCCCCGTTCCTCGCGTAAATAGAAGCCACGAGGCCTCTTAAATGACTAACAGAATGTATTTGAGAGCCACTGTCATATAGAGGTTTAAAAGTGCTGGACTAATATCTGGGAGACCCGAGTTTCAATCCCCACTGGTGCCATGGAAGCTCGCTGGGCGGCCTTGGGCCAGTCGTATGTTCTCAGCCTAGCCTACCCCACAGGGTTGTTGTGAGGATAAAATGGAGGAGAGGAGACCACGGTAAGTCACTCTGGGTCCCCTTTGGGGAGAAAGGCGGGGTATAAATGATGAGGTAATAATTAAATAAAGGAATCATGAAGGTTTTAATGAGTTGGAGCACACTTCCTCCGAAGTTCCTGGTTTGCCGCTTCACACTTTATACCACGCTAACGGTCCGATCCTGAGTCTACTCGGAATTCCAGTGGTGTCTACCCAGTGGACTCTAATCTCAGGAAAGTATTCTTAGGATACCTTGAATAAAATTTTGTAGGTGAGCCAGTTTGGTGTAGTGGCTAAGTGCACGGACTCTAATCTGGGAGGACCAGGTTCGATTCCCCACTCCTCCTCCACATGCAGCTGCTGGTGTGACCTTGGGTCCATCACACGTTCCCTCAGAGCTGTTCTCGAAAGAGCCGTTCTCTCAGAGCTCTCTCAGCCTCCCCAACCTCACAGGGTGTCTGTTGTGGGGCGGGGAAGGGAAAGGAGATTGTAAAGCACCCCGAGACTCCTTCAGGTAGAGAAGGGCAGGGTGTAAATCCAATCTCTCCTCTTCTCTTCTTGGTCTTCTTGGACTCAAACTGTGTTCCGCTGCTTCAAGACCAACACAGCGACCACATCTGAACCTATCTTAGGATCGCCCCGTGGCTCCATATTCCTTGCATAACTCACACAGATATAAATTGTTCCGGCCCACGCAATGCACAGTGCACGGGTCACGACACCGTAAATAAGCGACCTCAGACATCGGCGAGGGCTCGGGAAACGGAAGGCCCCTGACCCGTGTGTAATGGGAAAGAGGGGGAAATCGATATTCTCCTGACTTTTATTCAAACCGAGCGCTGAAAAGAATTGGCAGTCGGGTCAGTTCTGGAGCACAGAGAGAGAGAGAGAGAGAGAGAGAGAGAGAGAGAGAGAGAGAGGGAGAAGGAGGGACAGGGGAAAGGGAG
>NW_015169295.1:83528-96981 GCF_001447785.1 Gekko japonicus
GGGAGAGAGAGAGAGAGAGAGAGAGAGAGAGGAGTTTTCGAGTGTCCGGGAGCAAGTGAAGATGTATTAATATTTAAATCCCCCCTTTTCCCTTTCAAGGTAGCTGAAAGGCATGTTGTTAGGGAGTTATCCCCCTGGAGCCTCTGCCGAGAGCGTAGGCCCCTTGTTTCGATTCCGGTATTTTTATTGGCTGTTTTGCTCCTCCACTTTAGTGGCAGTTCTCGCGGTCTATGGAAGGGCGTAACTACACAATGCGGCCGACATGTGTTGGGTCACTGGGGGGCAGCCAGACGTGCCGAGGAGGGGCTCGCCTTCAAAAGCACTTAACGTGGGAGGAGGAAATGCGTCAGCCGACACTTCTCTCTGTTGATGCGGAGGAGCTGATCCACTCCTGAAGGGCTGGCAGAGCCCGTGGGGTTTCTCTCCGTGTGTTCCAGTGGGGTCCCCAATGTCCAGGCGGTGGCTGGAGACCTTGTAGTATTACAACTGATCTCCAGGCAACAGAGATCAGTTCCCCTGGAGAAAATGGCTGCTTTCGAAGGCGGACTCCAGGGCACTTTATGCTGCTGAAGCCCCTCCCCTCCCTAAACCCCATCCTCTTCAGGCTCCGCCCCCAAAATCTCCAGCTTTTCCCTTCTCTCTCTCTCTCTCTCTCTGTCTCTACTGGAGAGCCAGTTTTGTGTAGTGGTTAAGTGCGCGGACTGTAATCTGGAAGAACCACGTTTGATTCCCCACTCCTCCACTTGCACCTGCTGATGTGACCTTGGGTCAGTCACAAGCTCTGGCACAGCTGTCCTTGAAAAAGAGCAGTTTGTGTCAGAGTTCTCTCAGCCCCACCCACCTCACAGGGTGTCTGTTGTGGGGAGGGGAAGGGAAAGGAGTTTGTAAGCCGCTCTGAGACTCCAAGTGAAGGGCGGGGTATGGGGGTATAAATCCAATCTCTTCTCTTCTTCTCTTCTCTTCATTTATACAGGGTACAGGGGAGAAAAGGGGTGTAAGGGGGAAAGAAAAACATAATGGCACTTTTTAACAAATACTGAAGACAATATAGTTCCCGGTCACACGGGAGGATTTGCCCCGCAAAACTGACGGGTTGAGGGCGGATTAAACCGGCGTGATCAGATGCCAACATCTGGCTCCCGCCCCCCACCCCCACCCGTCCCTTCCGGCCGAAAACGCGGATCTAAAAGGTACTAGGGGAAATGTAGGACCTACCGGAGGATCTGCAGCAACGGTGGGCGTGGGATCGCGGATGCGCCAGCAGCCCATAGCATCCTGCAGCCGTCCGCGACCCGCGCATGCGCACTAACACAGGACTGCTGTGTTGCCTTACTGGGACTACGCCGTTGCCTCCACAGTGTGATCTGGTGCCAATGGAGGGAGAACGGAGCCGCGGAGGAGCGTAGTGACCTTGGGTCAGTCACAAGCTCTGGCACAGCTGTCCTCCCTTCCTCGACTGATTTTCCCGCTCGTGTGACCGGGACTATAGAATCACCAGATCATAGAGCTGGAAGTCTGTCAACCAGTTACAGATCCACCTAACAGTCATAGGATCCAAACCACATTTTCCCAATTTGTCAACAAGAATATTATGTGGAACCTTATCAGAAGCCTTGCTGAAATCAAGATAAACTATGTCCACAGCCTAAACTATGTCCACAACATGAATGAATCAAGTAGTCTAGGTAAATCGTTATAACATTATAGCATTACCAATAACCAGGGGTCGTTTCGTAGAAAGAGGTGCAGGAGCTCATTAGCATAACTCATTAGCATAACCTACTTGCATATGCCACACCCTCTGACATCACCAGAAGTGTGTCAGAAGGCAACACCGACCGCTCAGGCTCCACTGGACTGTCTTGGATTGCTAGCTATTGGGGGGGTGAGGGGACTGTGCAGATCTGTCCTCACAGAGGAGGGAGAGCTTTTACCTGAATAAAACCTGGTCTTAAAGGTGCCACTGGACTGTTTTGGACCGGGGGGCCGGGGGGGGAGCTCTGCAACTTACCTGGCTGCTTCTTGCTCTGACTGAGGGCTGCTGGGAGCAGGGGGTGGGGCTTGTTGCATGTGCCCGCCCCCTGGGCTCTTTACTGCCGGAGCTCCGCTCCTGTGCACTCCTGCAGGAAATGACCCCTGCCAATAACACTGTTTCCCTAAAATACATCGTTTGCTATTCTCAGTCTGAAAAGAACGCTAAAGAAAAACAAGTAAGCAAATTCTCTCAGCATTTCATACACATTCAAAATAACCAGAAGACCATTTAAAATTATTTATGACATGGAAATAACAAATTTTAAAAAGTTCCATATAACTGTTGCAAATCATATGACTATGAAGAATTGGTAACCATTTTCTCCGGGTATCTCCCAACCTGGAGTAGCAACCCAAAGCAACTAGGGTTGCCAGTTCTGGGATGGGAAGTCTCTGGAGATTTGGGGGTGGAACCTAGGGAGTGTAATGGGAGGGGCTTTGTGTAGGGTTGCCAGTCTCCAGGCAGTGGCTGGAGATCTCCTGAAGTCATGACTGGTCTCCAGGTTACAGAAATCAGTTCCCCTGGAGGAAATGGCTGCTTTGGAAGGTGGATTCTATGGCCTTATACCCTGCTGAGGAGCCTCCCCTCCCCAAACCCCGCCGTCCCCAAGCCCCACCCACAAAACCTTCAGAGCAAGCCTACTCAGCAGGGTACAATGTCATCCAAAGCAGCCATTTTCTCCAGGGGAGCTGATCTCTGGAGATCAGTTGTCATTCTGGGAGATCACCAGGCCTCACCTGGAAGGTGGCAACCCAAAGAGCAATGGCTTCCCGATAAACGAAATGACCAGGCCTCCCCTTTCTACCACCACCAGGCAGACTCATGCGACAGGGCCTTTTCAATGGTGGCCCCGAAGGCTGATAGTTTTCTGTGCAAGGCACGTTTTGCCTTGCTTCACCAGTGATTGGTCTGTTTGTTGTTTTCCTGTTGCTTGTTGCATATCTGTCGGCTAGTCGAATTTCCCGGAGTGGGATATTTCTTATTTTGCTGTTTTTTGTACATTAGCAGCGTCATTCTGTCGAATTCAGAAGCCAGGGGTTTGTAACCCTTTTCTGACACACATCCAATACCCAGTGGTGGTGGTGGAGAGAATTCCAGCCCTTGGAGTTTCCCCGATCTCTTTCGTTGTGTGCCGAGAAAACGTAGGCTTGTTTTATTATATACTTCATTTACGCTCCACTTTTCTCTCCAGTGGGGACCCAAAGTGACCTACATCATTCTCCCCTCCTCCATTTCATCCTCTCAACAACCCTGTGTGGTGGGGTAATCTGAAAGGGTGCGACGGGCCCAAGGTCACTCAGAAAGCTTCCACGGCGCAAGTGGGGATTCGAACCCGGCTCCTGGCCTGACATTCTAACCACTACACCACACAGGCTCTCCTCTCCCAGTCCTGCATTTTTGCATTGTTGCACTTGTGAAAAATACATTCGTTGCATTTTTATTTAACCGGCAGGCTATTGCCGGAGAGGCGACCGAATGGAAAATGGCGATCCTAGCACTGTGAAGGCTCGGGGATTTTTTTTATTATTATTGAAAAAGGTTCCTTCTTTTTTCCCTCATTCTTCTCCCCCTAATTACTTGCCAAATGCTATTTGGCTGCTTAGTCAGACGTGGCCATTAGAAAGCAGGGGCATAATTCACTTTGCACGGAGGCCTGCGTTACGCCACCCCGAGACAATTGGCCCATAATGGCGAGATAACAGCTGTCAAATTTCCCTTTTGCTACGTTTCCTCATCTTTCTCCCCCCACACACACTGCCACCACCCAGCCACCCTTCCTCCCCACTTTGCAGTAGAGAAGCACGCCTCGGGAAGGAAGAAACCCAAGCTTCCTCTGCTAAAATGTTCGCTAACTTTATCCACTTAAGGAACTGAAAAAGGCCGTCTGCTTTTCAGTGAGAAAAGACAAGGCAAAGTAATCCACTAAGCTGAGGATCTTGAGAGACTCTGGGTCTGGTTCGGCTAAGTAAAAGAAGAAACTGCTTGGCCTCAATCGATTTCCCCTCCATCACTCATTTATCCACACCACAAAACCCAAGCCCAGATGTCAGCATTTTCTGAACAGGGGTATGCTGCCTTCAGCTTTCAGCCAAGAGCTTTCATGCATCAGTGGTTACTCCCGGCTCCTTGCCAAAAGGTAGATGGGGCTGAGAGCAATAGAGCTGCTGCATGGAAGAGAGAGGGCATCGTTCGGTTGCCAACCGCAGTTTATGAAATTCCTGGAGATCCGGTGTGTGTGTGTGTGTGTGGAGACTAAGGAGGGCAGGGCCGGTGCTACCATCAGGCCAACCTAGGCAGCCGCCTAGGGCGCAGACATCAGAGGAGCGGTTCGGGGAGGGGACCACAGCAGAGTATAATATGATAGATTCGGGTGGGTAGCTGTGTTGGTCTGAAGCAGCAGAACAAAGTTGGAGTCCGGTGGCACCATTAAGACTGACAAAAGTTTTATTCAAGGTATAAGCTTTCGTGTGCATGCACACGTCTGTATCTGAGGAAGACTGCGTGCACACGGAAGCTTATACCGTGAATGAAACGTTGTTGGTCTTCAAGGAACCACTGGACTCAAACTTTGTTATAATGCAATAGAGCAGGGGTGACAAGCATAAGGCCCACCCAGGGCTCTTACAAGTAAGGCCCACCCAGGGCTCTTATGGAAACGTAAGTCACTTCCCCTTTTATGGCATCCCTTGGGGGGAGGGACTAGTCTTGCATATGATTACATACATCTATTGGGGATTTTGTGAGTTCCCCAGGAAATCAATTGCTTTCACTACTAGGAATCAATTGCTTTTGTTTGGATACTGAGCAGGGGTCATTTCGTAGAAAAAGAGGTGCAGGAGCTCGTTAGCATAACTCATTAGCATAACTTATTTGCATATGCCACACACCCTGTCATCACCGGAAGTGTGTCAGAAGCCAACACCCACTGCTCAGGCTCCACTGGACTGTTTTGGATTGCTAGCTATTGGGAGGGGGGAACGTGCAGATCTGCCTTCACAGAGGAGGGAGAGCTTGTACCTGAATAAAACGTGGTCTTAAAGGTGCCACTGGACTGTTTTGGATTGCTAGCTATTGGGAGGGGGGAACGTGCAGATCTGCCTTCACAGAGGAGGGAGAGCTTGTACCTGAAGGCGGGCCGGGGGGGGGGGCTCTGCAACTTACCTGGCTGCTTCTTGCTCTGACTGAGGGCTGCTGGGAGCAGGGGACGGGGCTTGTTGCATGTGCCCACCCCCTGGTCTCCTTACTGCCGGAGCTCCGCTCCTGTGTGCTCCCGCAGGAAATGACCCCTGTCTATAGCATTATATCCCACTAGGGATGCAGCATCTTCCTCCCCCCCCCTTCCGCCAGCATTTTCCTGTCTTGGCGATGGCGCTCTTGAGTACCTTTGGCAGCCCTCTCCGTGTTCTCAAGTGTGATGAACTGTTTTATTCTGTTTTTAGCCGTTCAGTTATGGCATATGCCTCTTTTGTTAGCCGCCCTGAGCCCGTCTGGGGAGGGCGGGATATAAATTAAATAAATAAATAAGTGGTACCTCCCTGTTTGGCCCGGCGGCTGTTAGTCGCTAATCAGCACATGGGAACATCCCAGCCCTTAAATTGCTACCGCGAACCTCAGCAGAATAAACGGCTCACAGCGGCTTTCGGCATGAAGATTGTACCTCGTTAAAGATCGAATCTTCCTAGAAACCATTTAGCGCTCGCCCGCCTAGGCTGGTTGAAGGAATTGCGCCCGCTTTCTGCATGCATTTGCTGCAGGGTGGGCGATGAACCGAAAACCAGTTAACATAGGATTAACACACACATCCCCGCAAAATTATACCTGTGGTTACAGTAGTAGTATGTTAATGAAGTTGTCTTATGCTGAACCAGACCCTGAGTAGACCCTTGGACTAGCCGTGCCTTGAAAACCCTACAGGGTCTCTGTAAGTCACTTGTGACTTGAAGACACTTCATTAGTGCCTTAAGAACATAAAGGAAGCCATGATGGATTAGGTCAATGGCCCATCCAGTCCAACACTCTGTGTCTCACTGTGGACAAGAACCAGGTGCCATCAGGAGGTCCACCAGTGAGACCAGAACTCCAGAAGCCCTCTCACTGTGACCCCCAAACGCCAAGAATACCGAGCATCATTGCCCCAGACATGAGAACATAAGAGAAGCCATGTTGGATCAGGCCAGTGGCCCATCCAGTCCAACACTTTGTGTTACACAGTGGTCAAAACTCTGGTGCCATTAGGAGGTCCACTAGCGGGGCCAGAGCTCTAGAAGCCCTCCCACTGTTGCCCCCCAAACACCCAAGAATGCAGAGCATCACTGTCCCAGACAAGGTGTTCCATCTATACCTGGTGACTAGTAGCCACTGACTGACCTCTGCTCTTAAAAACATCAGAGATGCCATGTTAGATCAGGCCAATGGCCCATCCATTCTAACACTCTGTATCACACTGTGGCCCAAACCCAGGTGCCATCAGGAGGTCCACCAGATAGAGTGTTCCATCTATACTTTCTGGCCAATAGCCACTGATTGACCTCTGCACTAAAGAACATAAGAGAAGCCATGCTGGATCAGGCCAATGGCCCATCCAGTCCAACACTCTGTGTCACACAGTGGCCAAGAACCAGGTGCCATCAGGAGGTCCACCAGTGGGGCCAGAACCCCAGAAGCCCTCCCACTCTTGCCCCCCAAGCACAAGAATACAGAACAACACAGTGTGTTCCATCCATACCTGGTGGCTAACAGCCACTCATGGACCTCTGCTCCAGATGTTTCTCCAATCCCCTCTTGAAGCGGTCTATGCTTATGGCTGCCACCACTTCCTGCGGCAATGAAATCCCACACGTTCGTTACTCTTTGGAGGCCTTGATCTGGACGGGCCAGGCTAGCTTGACCTCATCAGACCTCAGAAGCTAAGCAGGGTCAGCCCTGGTGAGTACTTGAATGGGAGGTCACCAAGGAAGTCCAGGGTTGCTACGCAGAGGCAGGCAATGGCAGACCACCTCTGAATGTCTCTTGCCCTGACCTGTATGGCCCAGACTAACCTGATCTCGTTAGATCTCAGAAGGTAAGATGGGTCAGCCCTGGTAAGTGCTTGGATGGGAGACCACCAAGGAAGTCCACAGGGTTGCTATTGCAGGGGCAAGCCAATGGTAGAATGACCTCTGTTCCTTGCCTTGAAAAACCCTATGGAGTCTCCATGCGTCAGTTGTGACCCGATGGTGCTCAATTATTGCCCTGAACTTTATGGCCTGCGTTAGCCTGACCTCGACAGATCTTCGCTTCCAAGGCCTCTTTGATAGGAGACCACCAAGGAAGGGAAGTCCAGGGTTGCTATGCAGAGGCAGGCAAAAGGAAACCCTCTCTGTTGGTCTGCCGTGACCTGACTGGCCCAGGCTATCCAAGTCTCGTCAGATCTCGGACCCTAAGCAGGGTTGGCCTGGTTTGTTCTTCAATGGGAGACCACCAAGGAAGTCCGGGGTTCCTACGCAGAGGCAGGCAATGGCAAACCCCCTTCTTTTTGTCTGCCGTGACCCGGCGGGCCCAGGCTATCCAAGTCTCATCAGCTCTCGGACAGTAAACAGGGTTGGCCTGGTTTGTTCTTCGATGGGAGACCACCAAGGAAGTCCAGGGTTGCTACGCAGAGGCAGGCAATGGCAAACCCCCTTCTTTTTGTCTGCCGTGACCCGGCGGGCCCAGGCTATCCAAGTCTCGTCAGATCTCGCAGGGTTGGCTCGGTTTATTCTTCGATGGGAGACCCCCAAGGAAGTCCAGGGTTGCTACGCAGAGGCAGGCAATGGCAAACCCCCTTCTTTTTGTCTGCCGTGACCCGGCTGGTGCAGGCTATCCAAGTCTCATCAGATTTCGGACACTAAGCAGGGTTGGCCTGGTTTGTCCTTCGATGGGAGACCACCAAGGAAGTCCAGGGTTGCTACGCAGAGGCAGGCAACAGCAAACCCCCTTCTTTTTGTCTGCCGTGACCCGGCTGGCGCAGGCTATCCAAGTCTCATCAGATCTCAGACCCTAAGCAGGGTTGGCCTGGTTTGTCCTTTGATGGGAGACCACCAAGGAAGTCCAGGGTTGCTATGCAGAGGCAGGCAATAGGAAACCACCTCTGCTCACCTCTTGCCTTGAAAACCCCACAAGGGGTCGCCATAAGTCGGCTGCGACTTGAGGGCCCTTTCCACCACCACCACCACCACCGGCTACTAAAGGCGTCGCGCAGTGACCGCTTTCAGACCTTTTAAAAAACTTGCTTAGAAATTCAAATGTGTATTTATCCCTTTGCAGCAGCTGACAGAGCCTGCCCTCGAGGCGTCAGAAAGACTTTCGAGGCGCCCCGGTGACAGTAATGAGAGTTGACGGCGTGTGAAGCGTCAAAATTTGTGCCAGGTTAAGGGCTGGGCAGGAGGCTAGGGGCCAAGCCCGAGACGCCAGACTGGGCAAGATGGCATCATAATTCAGAAGTCGGCATGCCATAGTTATCAGTCTTCCAACCTGGGCTTGTGATGCTGGAAGAGCTGACAGGACCTTGGAGCCGGTTTGGTGTAGTGCTCAGGAGCGCAGACACTAAATCTGGAAGAACTGAGTTTGATTCCCCCACTCCTCCACATGCAGCAGCTGGTGTGACTTTGGGTCGGTGACGAGTTATTTCAGAGCTGTTCTCGAAAGGGCTGTTTTCGAAAGAGCTCTCTCAGCCCCACCTACCTCACAGGGTGCCTGTTGTGGGGAGGGGGAGGGAAAGGAGATTGTAAAACTTTTGAGAGTCCTTCGGGAAGTGAAGGGCAAGGTATATATCCAATCTCCTCCTCCTCCTCCTCCTCCTCTTCTTCTTCCCCTTCTTCTTCCCCTTCTTCTTCTTCTTCTCCTTCTTCTCCTTCTCCTTCTTCTTCCTCTTCTTCTTCTCCTTCTTCTTCTTCTTCTTCTTCCCCTTCTTCTTTTTCTTCTTCCCCTTCTTCCCCTTTCTTCTTCTTCTCCTTCTCCTTCCTTCCTCTTCTTCTTCTCCTTCTACTTCCTCTTCTTCTTCTTCTTCTTCATCATCATCTTCTCCTTCTCCTTCCTCCTCTTCTTCTTCTTCTTCCCGGATTCAATGACAGTATACCCTACCAGAATGACTCAACTCAGCTGTTATACTCTGGTCACATTCCGAGAAGGCAGGAGTCACTGGAAAAGACAACAATGCTAGGAAAAGCTGAAGGAAGCAGGAAAAAAGGAAGATCCATGAAGAGATGGATGGACTCCATCAAGGAAGCCACAAGACCTGAGCAAGGCTGTAAATAGTGTCTCCAGCTCCGGCTCGGGAAATACCTGGAGATTAGGGAGGTGGAGCTTTGAGGAGGGTGGGGTTTGGGGATGGGAGGGGCTTCAGTGAGGTAGAGGGTTGCCAGGTCCTTTGGACCAGGCAGCAGGGGATAGGGGTGAACTTAATGGGAGCAGGGAGGGAAGAAGCCAGAAATAAATGTGACGTGCCTACGTCACCTGGAAGTGATGTAGGAACGTCGGGGACGACGCTCCGATGGTGGAATTAGCTTGTACCATAGAGTTTTGCCCAGAAACCAGAGTGTCATCCCCTGACTTTACTGACATGCCTGTGTCACTTCCGGGTGATGTAGGCACGTCACATTTATTTCCGGCTCCTTGCCAGTTGGCCAGTGGCGGAGAGGAGCACCCAAAATCGAGGAACCCTGCCCCCACCAGGGTGTCTGGCATCCCTAGTGGGATATAATGCTATAGACAGAGGTCATTTCCTGCGGGAGCACACAGGAGCGGAGCTCTGGCAGTAAGGAGACCAGGGGGCAGGCACATGCAACAAGCCCCGTCCCCTGCTCCCAGCAGCCCTCAGTCAGAGCAAGAAGCAGCCAGGTAAGTTGCAAAGCCCCCCCCAGCCCGCCTTCAGGTACAAGCTCTCCCTCCTCTGTGAGGGCAGATCTGTGTGTCCCCCCCCCCATAGCTAGCAATCCAAAACTGTCCAGTGGCACCTTTAAGACCAAGTTTTATTCAGGTACAAGCTCTCCCTCCTCTGTGAGGACAGATCTGCACTCCCCCCCCCATAGCTAGCAATCCAAAACAGTCCAGTGGAGCCTGAGCGGTGGGTGTTGCCTTCTGACACACTTCCAGTGATGTCAGGGGGTGTGGCATATGCAAATGAGTTATGCTAATGAGTTATGCTAATGAGCTCCTGCACCTCTTTTTCTACGAAATGGCCCCTGGCTATAGAGTCCACCTTCCGAAGTGGCCTTTTTCTTCAGGGGAACTGATCCTGACAAATTGCTTACAATCCTTGACTTCAGTGTAAATATCCAAATGATTATTTTTCCTTCATAACACCCATTCCTCTTTATGATTTGGACTCGGTATTGACTCAGGCCGGGGTGTTAAAGGGACGATCTCCGTAAACACCGATAGCCATATCTCGCTATTGCCCCATCCAGAGGTCGATTCGGGGGGGATCACGGGGGATCGCAGTTCCCCCGGGTGAGGTGCGGGGGGCGGGGCACACAACAAAGCCCCGGCCCTCAAATCTCCAGATATTTCCAGACCTGGAGTTGGCAACCGTATTATTGAAGGAGGAAGGAACATTGCCAAACGGCACATGGTAACTTTCCTCACCACACGAGGACTGGCCTGGCGACATGACCCTTGCTAGGAAAGCAGGGACGTTCCATACCGCGTCGCTATTTTCATCTGAGAAATGGGGGCGGGTGGGCGATTATGATCAGGAAACGTGGGACCGCTGGCCGCATGTCCAAATTTAGACGTATCGAGAGCCCTATCTCTCGGTAAGCTCTGCCTTTGACGCTAATTCACACAATCAAAGCAAAGGCAATAATATTATTTAATAAAGCCGGTAGGGGTAACAGTGCCATTTCTCAAGGGTTTATAAAACTGGACAGCTCCTGTATTTTTAGTAGAGTTCCTGAGCTGAGAAAAAGCCTAAACTAAATATCTCAAACATAGAGTGGGACAGTCAAGTCTTTTATGACAAAGAAGAGTGGGACAGTCAAGTCTTTTATGACAAAGAATATATACACGTTACTGTAGGGCAACTCAGTCACTGAGGGGAACTGAAAATCTGGCAGTAACAATCTGCCAGACAGTTGGGGAGATACAGGGGTTTGTTATAACTCAAATCTCCAGATATTTTCAGACCTGGAGTTGGCAACCGTACTATTGAAGGAGGAAGGAACATTGCCGAACGGCACATGGTGACTTTTCACACCACACGGGGACTGGCCTGGCGACATGACCCTTGCTAGGAAAGCAGGAACATTCCATACCGCGTCACTATTTTCATCTGAGAAATGGGGGCGGGGGTGGGCGATTATGATCAGGACACGTGGGACCGCTGGCCGCATGTCCAAATTTAGACGTATCGAGAGCCCTGGCATGCGTGAGAAGTCTCTAAACAGTCAAATACAAGAAGGGACTCTTGGCAAAAGCAGCGTTTTGATCTTCCTCGCAGAGCCCGAAGTTCCTAATATGGAGACAGGAGCCCTGGTTCTCCTCTTCCAACCACGATTTGGCACCAAAGGCAGGTTTACTCCCTCCGTGTAAACCAGGCACCCCCAAAGTGGTGTCCATGGGTGACCTCGTACCGTACCCGCTGACAGCTTTCCTGGAGCCCGCTAAGTGCTTTCAGAAAGAGGGGAGGGCCAGGTGGGGCTTTTCCCAGCGAGGTTTTCGATTGGCCATTGGAGATTCTATTGGCTCTGCAGATATTTTTAAAATGTTTCTTCGGCAGCAGCTGCTACCACAGCAGAAGGACTTTCACTGTGTGAGTGAAGATGAGCTGTGCCGGCCATTTTGTGTGCGGTTCTGCCTCCTGAGGCAGCCATTTTGTGGTTGGGCCCACCGTGTCGTGTCAGAATTCCAGTGGTGCCCACGGGCTCAAATAGGCCAGAGACCCCTGGTGATTCCATAGAGCAGTGTTTCCCAACCTGTGGGGCAGGATCCAAAAGGGGGCCGTGAAACCTCTGACGGTGCCCCCTGCCCTTTCCATCCCTCTCTTTTGTATTTTGGAAACCAAGATCTGACCCTGGAAACAGTATCCTCCACGCCATACATTAATTGGTGAATAGAGTTACCAGGTGAGGGGAAGGAAGAAACACAATTGAACTCCAAAGGGAGTTCTGGCTGTCACATTTAAAGGGACCACACTCCTTTTAAATGCCTTCCCTCCATTGGACATAACGGAGGATGCAGGCACCTTCTTTTGGGGCTCATAGAATTGGAACTCCTGGTTCAATCTTTGTGAAACTTGGGGATTACTTTGACGAGAGGCACCAAATGCTATGCTGAAAATTTGGTGCCTCTGCCTCAAAAAATTTGGTGCCTTCCCTAAGCCCTAGATACCCACAGATCGATTTTCCGCTATACCCTATGGGGACCGGTCTCCATAGGGTATAATGGAGCACCCAGCAAACATTTCCCAACTGGGGATTGGCAACCCTCCTGGTGTGCTCCCTTCCCAAACTCCGCCCTTCCCGTACTCTACCCCCACATCTCGAGGCATTTTCCAACCTGCCCAGCTCGACAGACAAAAACTGGGTCCCATGGGGACAGTGGTTTTACCATCCCCAAATAAGGTAAATAGGAACAGTCGAAGCATACGCCAGTCAGCGCTTTTTCGGACCTGGCTTGGACTGTTTTCCCCGGACTCCCTAATGACCAGGAAATATGTTTCTCATCAAGCCAATCTAACAAGCGAATGGGTGTGTGTGTGTTTTCTGGTAGAATAGAACATTGATGTAGTCAAGAGCTCCATTACGCCTTTGAGGATTCAATTTGTGGGGCAGAGACGATCCGTCTTGGGCTCTCTCTCCTGGCGCTACAGCCCGCCCTGACAACCTGAATTAGGAAGAGCGCTAGCCAGATGTCAGGCCTCCCAGCAGATAATTCAATTCCGCCCTACACAGAATCAGGCCCCCAAGCAAGGCCTGGTGTTTATGTTTTGTCTTTGGATCCCCAAGTCCCACTTGGAGGCTGGCCCTCTGCCCTCACCAGAAAGGAGAGAGTGCCCCCGCGGCCCTTGTGACACTGCAAAGGAGGTGGGGGTGATTTCTCATCTGCTGCTAGGAAAGGGGCCTCGAAGGATGCAGTGGGCGATTCTGCATTGGCTTTTCCCTCCGTTGTTTTAGCAGACCCACGGTGGAACAGAAATTCCCCTCTCCACTGCATGCCGCTTTCACTTCCTTTGATCATTGGATTTTCTGGTACCCTCTGCATTGCCTGATGCTTTCACTTTCTCTGATCACCGGATTTTCTGGTACCCTCTGCATTGCATGCCGCTTTCACTTTCTCTGATCATTGGATTTTATGGTATCCTCTGCATTGCATGCCGCTTTCACTTTCTCTGATCATTGGATTTTATGGTATCCTCTGCATTGCATGCCGCTTTCACTTTCTCTGATCATTGGATTTTAT
>NW_015169295.1:97507-99074 GCF_001447785.1 Gekko japonicus
GGTACCCTCTGCATTGCATGCTGCTTTCACTTTCTCTGATCATCGGATTTTATGGTACCCTCTGCATTGCATGCCGCTTTCACTTTCTCTGATCATTGGATTTTATGGTACCCTCTGCATTGCATGCCGCTTTCACTTTCTCTGATCATTGGATTTTATGGTACCTTCTCCACTGCATGCCGCTTTCACTTTCTCCAGGGAACTGATTTCTGAGGATCGTTCATAATTCCGGGAGATCTCCAGCCTTCCTCCTGGAAGGCTGCTGCTGCTGCTGCTGCTGCTGCTACCACCACTACTACTGGTACTACTATTATTACTACTACTATTATTATTGTTATTTTATTTATACACCCCCTATCCCACGAGTGGGATTAATTAATTCATTCATTATCGTATGGCACTGTGTGCAGAATTGCCAGGAGATCCTACGATTGTCCGGCAGGCTTAAGATCTAGCTCTTTTAGCGTTATGCACCACCAGGTGGCGAGCCAGACTTGCTTTTTTAAAGGCAAGAGGACGTTTCAGGGGTGGCCTTGGAAGACTGATTGTGCCAGATTGGCAGGGGGGAGGCAAGGGTGAGTTTTCCCCAAGAAAGGAGGTGTCTCTGAACTTACCTGTGCTAAAAGGGGAACCCTGGCTGCCACTGTGTGAGTTTGTAGGGTCACCAATCTCCCGCTGGCACCTGGAGACCTCCTAGAATCAGAACCAAAGACACCAGAGATCGGTTTCCCTGGAGAAAACTGCTGTTCTGGAGGGTGGGCTCTGTGGCATTATACCCTGTGGTTCCTCCCCATATACCACCTTCCCCAGCCTCCACCCTCCAGAACCCCCAAATCTCCAGGAATTTCCAAACACAGAGTTGGCAACTTGCTTTGCCCTCTGCAGGCATGACAGTAAAGGTAAAGGTAAAGGTTCCCTTGCTCGAAAGCCAGTCGAATCCGACTCTAGGGTTGCGGTGCTCATCTCCATTTCAAAGCCGAAGAGCCAGCGCTGTCCGAAGACGTTTCCGTGGTCATGTGGCCGGCATGGCTAAACACCGAGGCGCATGGAACGCTGTTACCTTCCCACCGAAGTGGTACCTATTGATCTACTTGCAATTTCTTGCTTTCGAACTGCTAGGTTGGCAGGAGCTGGAACTAGAGATGGGAGCTCACTCTGTCATGCGGCACACTCGGGTCTCGAACTGCTGAACGACCGACCTTCCACAGCCTGCAGTTCAGCGTCTTAACCACTTGAGCCACCGCAGCTCCATGACAGTACATGTAGCTGAAAAAGAAAAGCAGCTGCTCTGTTGGGGCTTCTAATCCATAAAGTGCACCGCCTTGAAGGAATTTCCTGTTGGCTCGACATTTGACCTGTCAGCACCTACCCCCTAGGTGGGCGTAGAGATGTGAAGGCCTGGGAAAAAACCCGGAAAAATTCAGGGACAAAAGTCCCCCCCCCCATTTTTTTCCTAAAGCCTTTTTTGTTTTTTTCCGAAAAATTGAAAACAGCAAAGAAAAGAAATTGATTACGGAACATTTTATTTTAACATGATGAATACAATATTTTAAGGCAAGGTGTTCAA
>NW_015169295.1:99354-101458 GCF_001447785.1 Gekko japonicus
GTTTTTTCCCGAAAAATTGGAAAAATTGAAAAAAGCAAAGCAAAGAAATTGATTATGGAACATTTTATTTTAACATGATGAATACAATATTTTAAGGCAAGGTGTTCAAATATTTTCCAAATCATTTCTAAAAAATATGTATGGTATCAGATTGATCTAATTTCTGTGCACTGAGGACAAGCAAGTCCTAGGTTACAAACTGAACTCTCCAATGCAAGAACAAGAATAATTTCTTCCTTTAGGAGGTGCTATTGTCACAAGAAAAGAAAACAATTTAAGTTTTGTTTTTGCATGTGGGTGGGTATTCTGTTTGCAATAATTGTTTGGATACACTATATTTTTAATATGCTAGTTGTGATAACTTCATGCCAAGTAAAAATGTCCACAGTCATATTTTATGTTCCTAAAGTAACAGAATGACTTTCAATCTGGAAAAGAAAAAAGAAGTGCTAATGTAGCATTTTTTTTCAATGTTTCCAAAAATTTCCGTTTCCCCCTGAAAAAAATGGGTTTTTTTCCAAGCTTCAAATTTTCCAGAAATTTTACACCTCTAGGTGAGCGTGTGTTTTTGGGGTAGCCCCGCCTCTTATGCTTTACAGCTTTGGTTTTCCGGAACTTGCCGGCATTGATGAGGATCTCCAGGAGAAATGTGGAGTGTTTGGTGATGGCCTTTAAGGCGTTGCCTTTCAAAGGATTCGGGCAGACCAGTATTGTGGCTTTAAGATATATGGGGTGGAATTCAAAGGGCGCAGCACGCTCTGGGTGCATGGTGTGTGGTGGTCTCCCAACATGGCCACAAAGGGTGATGCTACAGCGCAGTGTTAAAGTACATGTTTGGCACGCAGAGGGTCCCTCCCGATTTCGGTTCAAGGCAAGAGACAAACAGAGGGGGGTTGCCATTGCTTGACTCTGTGCAGCAACCCTGGACTTCCTTGGTGGTCTCCTTTACAAGTACTAACCGGGGTGGACAGCCCCCGCTAGAAGAAGAGGAGGAGGAGGAGGAGATGGGATTCATACCCTGTCCTTCACTCGGAGTCTCAGAGCGGCTTACAAACTCCTTTCCCTTCCTCTCCCCACAACAGACACACCTTTCAAGGACAGCTCTGACAGAACTATGGCTTGCCCAAGGTCATCCAGGAGCTGCAAGTGGAGGAGTGGGGAATCAAACGCGGTTCTCCCATATTAGAGTCTGTGCACTTAACCACTACACCAATTATTATTATTATGACTAGTTGCAAGGCCCGTTGCACAAAGAGATGCAACGAGCTCTAGAGAGAAGCTCCCGGAGGGCCCCACACACACACACCCTGGTGAAGGAGAGTGCGCCGGCTCTGAGGGACACACCCACTAGGTGCTGGAATGGCGGTGAGGGAGGGAGTCCTGGTGGGGCCCGTGGGCTGAGGCAGTCACCACGGGTGCGGTGGCGCCCTGACCCATTGCTGGCCGTGGAGGGTGAGCAAGCCGCTGCTGCTTTTTTGTGCCATGGCTCCCCAGTGGTGGAGCGGTGGCGAGCGAGGGAGTCCTTCTTTGGCCTGTGGCCCAAGCAAGCCAGTGCGGCCTTCCGTCGGCTGCGCCACCGCCATGATCTCTTGTGGGGCCCACAGGTTGAGCAAGGCCGTGGTGCTGCTGGCGCCTCCTGGCTGCGACGGCTCACTGCCTCCCAGCGACTGCCCTACCTGGTGGTGGAGCGGCGGCAAGCGAGGGAGTCCTTCTCGGGGCTGCTGCCCGAGCAAGGCGGTGCTGACTCCGGTTGAGCGCGGCGCCACCATGCCCCCCTCTGGGATCCATAGGTTGAGCAAGGGCATGGTGCCGCTGTGGCGGCGCCATTCTCAGGCTCAGCCTCCGGACCCTCTGCCCGCCAGAGCATTCTACCCGTCCATCGGCTCTCAGCACACTGTGGCTGAGAGGCTGGGCGGCATTTCTGTGGGCGGGACGAAGGCAGTGCAGCCAGTGGCCAGGGACCCCTTTCTGACTGGCAGTTGAGGGACCCAAAGGCTGTGGGGGCGTGTGGAACGTTGAGGCATGAGGGACATGAAAACTCTTTTATATATAAGGAGAGATTATTACTATTGGAGGAGGAGGAGGAGGAGGAGGAGGAGGAGGA
>NW_015169295.1:101589-103021 GCF_001447785.1 Gekko japonicus
CCTTTTTCAAGAACTGCTCGGACAGAACTATGGCTTGCCCAAGGTCACACCAGCAGCTGCAAGTGGAGGAGTGGGGGAATCGAACCCGGTTCTCCCACATTAGAGTCCGCGCACTTAACCACTACACCAAACAGCTTTAAATGTCACCACCCCCCAAAGCGGGAGCTGCCTGCGCCTGAACTCCAAGGGGGAAATGGAGTTCAAGGAAGGTGTGTGTCTTCCCCTCTCCCTCCTCCCTCCCTCCTCCCCCTCCCTCCTCGCCTGCTGCCCTACAAAATTTCCCCATGCCCCACCAACCCAAAATTTCTGGCTACGGGGGCGCTAGGAGGACAGGGTGGAATAGTGCTTAGCTTCCGCGATCTGACGAGATCGGGCTAGCCTGGGCTGTCCAGGTCAGGGGGCCGTCACGTCCCACCTCTTTAAAACAGCGCCCTCTCCAGGATCTTGTTGGACCTCCCAGCAAAATGCTCTTCCTCCTCCTCCTCCTCGGTCGGAGATGCATCGAGCAGTTTCCATTGCAAGCCTTTGGCCGGGAACCCAGATGCCTCTGAGTTGTAAAAATGCACAGTGTAGATCTTTTTCACTTTGTCGTTGGCAGGGCACCAGCCGGCCGCTGGCACACTCCGCCGAGCCTTTTGCTTGCCTTTTCAATTTCCTTCCCATGAAAGCGTCATCTATCACCCGCTACCTTTCCACCGGCCGTTAATTTTAACCGACCGGTGGGGCGGGCTGGGCTCCGTCCCCCCTCGCTTTGTAACTTCATGGGACGGGGTTTTGTTTTTGTTTTTTAAAGTGGCTGATATCGGTAACCGTAACAAAGGGAAAAGAGAGATCGTAAGGAGGAGTGGAGGAAAGATGTCAGCATTCACGTGGCTGTTGGGTTTGCCTGCACTGAGCGATTTGGGATTGCATCTGACGGGCGTTCCTCTTAGTGGGCCAAACTGTCGTCCTGACTGACAACTCTGTGTGGGAACGTAATGGAGCAGATTATCAAGCAAACTGGTGATGTTTAGTCACACTGTTAGAAGGACAGTTAAGAGGCAAGAGGGTTCTTTGTAGTCATAAGAACATAAGAACATAAGAGACGCCAATGTTGGATCAGGTCAAAGGCCCATCCAGTCCAACACTCTGTGTCACACAGTGGCCAGAAATACCAGGTGCCACCAGGAGGTCCACCAGTGGGGCCAGGACACTAGAAGCCCTCCCACTGTTGACCCCTCCCAAGCACCAAGAAGACAGAGCATCACTTGCCCCAGAGCCCCTATCTATACCTTGTGGCTAATAGCCACTGATGGACCTCTGCTCCATATGCTTATCTAATCGAGGGGTGTGGGAGATGGGGAGGGGAAGAAGAAGGAGATTGTGAGCCACTCTGAGACTTGACCAGGAAATCCAGCCTAGCTGCTCTTCTGCCCTTGACGAGCAGCCTGGT
>NW_015169295.1:103134-106847 GCF_001447785.1 Gekko japonicus
AATGTTTGAGCCGGAGGCTAAAAAACTGTGAGCTAGCTCACGCTCACTCAGCTTCGAGGGAACACTGATCTGGACCGTTCTGCCCGGTTCCCATTGGAGGTTTGATTGGGAAATATATATATATGCATGTGCACATTGAGGCTGTAGTTGGGAATACAAAGGACATTCCTGGCTTGGGACCCGGGTATCTGAAGGACCATCTTTCTCTATAAGTTCCTGCCCAGGAATTAAGATCATGGGGAGATGACTTTCTGACCGCCCAACCATTTAAAGACACTTGTTTGGTGGCAGGCCCGTAGCTACAGGGGGCCTCTTGGGGTGACATGACCACCCAGGCCTCCCGGCCCCATCCAGACGGTTTATTTTATTTTACTTTTTGCGTGCCACAGCTGTCCCAAGTTGCGGGGAGGGGAAGGGAGAGGAGATTCTTCCTCTTCCCATTTTGGCTGTCTCCACTCGCTTTCCCCCTTCTCCTTTCCCCCCCTTTCCCCAAGAAAAAGCAATCCCTTGTACTCGATGCCTCCACATGCAGCCCGCTAGGTGACCTTGGGTCAGTCACAGTTTTCTCAGAGCTCTCTCAGCCCCCACCTACCTCACAAGGTGTCTGCTGTGGGGAGGGGAAGGGAAAGGATATTATAAACCACTCTGTGACTCCTTTGGGTAGTGAAGGGCAGGGTATAAATTCAATCTCCTCCTCCTCCACTTGGTATTTATTTATTGATTTATTTTGTTTTCTTGACCACCCTTCCCTGCTTACACAGGGCTCAGGGCGGTTTACAACCAATTATAATTCAGGACAATGTTGCACACAAACAAGATTACCATGAATCATCATCATCATCATCATCATTTCTTCTTCTTCTTGTTCCAGAGGCACTAATCCTCTGAATACCAGAGCCAGGAGGCAACATCAGGGGAAGGCCTTGGCCTCCATGCCCTGTTCTTGGGCCTCCAGAGGAACTGGTTGGCCAGGTATTTATTTATTGATTTATTTTGATTTCTTGACCACCCTTCCCCGCTTACACAGGGCTCAGGGCGGTTTTCAACCAACTATAATTCAGGACAATTTTGCACACAAACAAGATTACCATGAATAATAATAATCATCATCTTCTCCTTCTTCTTCCAGAGGCACTAATCCTCTGAATCCCAGAGCCAGGAGGCAACATCAGGGGAAGGCCTTGGCCTCCATGCCCTGTTCTTGGGCCTCCAGAGGAACTGGTTGGCCACTGTGTGAGACAGGATGCTGGACTAGATGGACTACTGGTCTGATCCAGCAGGGCTCTTCTGATGTTCTTATGAAGGTCTCAGCCTCTAAGCCCTGTTATTGGCCCTCCAGAGGAACTGGTTGGCCACTGTGTGGGACAGGAGGCTGGACTAGATGGACCACTGGTCTGATCCAGCAGGGCTCTTCTGATGTTCTTATGAAGGTCTCAGCCTGTATGCTCTGTTAGGCGGCCCTGCAGATGAACTGGTTGGCCACAGTGTGAGCACAGGATGCTGTAGATGGACCATTGGTCTGATTCTCATCTTCTGGTCTTATGAAGGCCTCAGCCTCTATGCCCTGTTGCTCGACCTCCAGAGGAACTGGTTGGCCACTGGGTGAGACAGGAGGTTGGACTAGTGGACCACTGGTCTGATCCAGCAGGGCTCTTCTTATGTTCTTATGAAGGCCTCGACCTCTATGCACTGTTGGTGGCCATCCAGAGGAACTGGTTGGCCATGTATGAGACGGGATGCTGGACTAGATGGACCCCTGGTCTGATCCAGCAGAGCTCTTCTGATGTTCTTATCATAGGAAGGTGTCGGCCTCTATGGCCTCTTGTTGGACCTCCAGAGGAACTGGTTGGCCACTGTGTGAGACAGGATGCTGGACTAGATGGACCCCTGGTCTGATCCAGGGTTTTTCTTATGTTCTTATTAACATTGAAAACCAGCAAGGAAAGTAGCGCTCCCAAACCATTGCCTGAAATAAACATTTTTTTAAAAATGGGGAAGATTTGCTCACCTAAAACAACCTAAGGCCAATTCTCCTGAAGCCCTACATCGCACTTGGCTTGATTCTGGTAGTATTCAACCAATGGCAAGCGTGCAACGGGCTACCAAAAAAGGTAAAGAAATCAACACCATGATTGCTTATAGCTGTCCTGTGCTACTTAAACATAAAATGAATCTGAGTGTGCTAATTAGCTAAAGAGGCCTCTCCTTTTTTTGGTAATAACCCCATTTGCCGTGGAACAAAAGAATCTATTAAAAGCCCAGCAGACGGCCCTTCTCATTTGCAATCCGCCGAGCAGCTGGGCAGTTAAACTCGGTCACCTGTTCTCTTCCGGTTAGGCACATCAAATTTATTGCAATTCCTTTGCAGAGCAGTTTCCGGATGGAGAAGGGAGCGCTTCTTGCTGCTGCGAAGCACGGCCGTGGATCAGAACACCCGGATCAGGACAGGTAGCAGACTTTAAAGGTAAAGGTAAAGGTCTCCTTTGCAGAGCAGTTTCCGGATGGAGAAGGGAGCGCTTCTTGCTGCTGCGAAGCACGGCCGTGGATCAGAACACCCGGATCAGGACAGGTAGCAGACTTTAAAGGTAAAGGTAAAGGTCTCCCTTGCTCGAAAGCCAGTCGAATCCGACTCTAGGGTTGCGGTGCTCATCTCCGTTTCCCTCACTCCATCATGCGGCACACTCGGGTCTCGAATTGCTGAGCTACCGACCTTCCACAGCCTGCAGATCAGTGTCTTAACCACTTGAGCCACTATGTAATGGTGTTTTTTTGCAGGAAATGTCAAGAACCGAAGCTGAAAGACAAACACGCGGGATCACACTTATCTTTACAGAAAATACAACGTCAAAAACAGACACTGTGATGGGATGGCTGAAACGCTTAATAGATCTTTGCGTGTTAAAACATTTTATACCATTGTTATCTGGCCCTTGGCCCCCTAGTCTTTCTTCCGGGCCCCCTCCTTCGTGGGCTGCCCCCAAAGTGCTATCCCCTTGTTATCTGGCCCGTAGTGAACGCGGGGCCCACAGGGCCTGGCCCCCTAGTCTTTCTTCCGGGCCCCCTCCTTCCTGGGCTGCCCCCAAAGTGCCCCAACATGCCACCTGCAGTGTCCTTTGATTTAATTAGCCGCCCCCCAAGGCCCCTCCCCCAAAATTCCCTAGCTACGGGGCTGATTGTTATTGGTTAATTCTTTACAATATTGCAAGGAAAAGTCCATTCGTCTCTCTAAGCAAGGAAAAGTCTATCCTTCGGATTTAGGCTCATTTCATCCCAGTTCTTCCTCAGGAGCAATCCTGTTCTCTTCAGAGGCAGGGCTATTTTGGGGCAGGAACGCACAGGAACGGAGTTCCGGCTGGCTCCCGAGTTGGCCACGCCCAGCAGGAACTCATCAGCATAATAGGCCACACCTAACAGCAGAAACTCATTAGGATTGGCTACATTAGGGGTGTGTGGCCTAACATGCAAAGGAGTTCCTGCTCCAAAAAAAGCCCAGGGTTTTGACCACAAACAAGGTAAACAGAATAAGAAGCAAAAGGTGGGTGTGGCTGGATGACCACACTTCTTGTAACATGGGGTGTGGCCTAATAGGCTAATGAGCTGTGCTGTCATGGGTGTGGCCTAATATGCTAATGAGTTCCTGCTGGGCTTTTTCTACAAAAAAAGCCCTGTTTCAGAGGTATCAGTCTCTTGATATAGCTTGGTAATACGCTGGG
>NW_015169295.1:108510-110568 GCF_001447785.1 Gekko japonicus
CAAGTGGAGGAGTGGGGAATCAAACCCGGTTCTCCCAGATTAGAGTCCGCACACTTAACCAAGAAGAAGAAGAAGAAGAAGAAGAAGAAGAAGAAGAAGAAGAAGAAGAAGAAGAAGAAGAAATTGGATTTATACCCCACCCTTCACTCAGAGTCTCAGAGTGGCTTACAATCTCCTTTCCCTTCCCCTCCCTCACAACAGACACCCTGTGAGCAATGCTCCCTCTAAGCTGTGGAGTCTTGTGAGCAAAAATTCTGCTTTGTGAGCTCCTGGCATTAAAGTTGTGAGCGGGCAATTTGGCTACTGCATACATTAGTTTGGTCTGGAGCTGTCCTTCCTGAGCTGAGACAAAAATGTGTGAGCCGGAGGCTAAAAACCTGTGAGGTAGCTCACACTAACTCAGCTCAGAGGGAACACTGCCTGTGAGGTAGGTGGGGCTGAGAGAACTCTGAGAGTACTGCTTGTGAGAGAACAGCTCTGAGAGAACTGTGGCTTGCCCAAGGTCACCTGGCAGCTGCATATGGAGGAGTGGGGAATCGAACCCCGTTCTCCCAGATTAGAGTCTGTGCTCCTAAGCACTACACCAGACCTGGGACCTTCGGCATGCCAAGCAAATGCTCTGCCACTGGGCCACAGCCCTCTCCAAGAAGTCTAGACACATGAAGCTGTCTTATACTGGACCAGACCCTCGGTCTATCACAGTCTGTATTGTCTATTTGGATTGGCAGTGGCTCTCCAGGGTCTCAGGCAGAGGTCTTTCACACCACCTACTGTCTGGACCTTTTTAACCAGAGATGCTGGGGGAACTCATCTCTATAACCTGGAGACCAGTTGTAATACTGGCAGACCTCCAGAGAGAGACAAGTGAGAGAGCTAAGGCGTATCTGTGGTTCCGTTTTGGATAGTTAAGCTTCTTACTGTAACTGTTTTAATTACTCGAGATTACTGTTCCAAATGTTTATCACTTTGTCCTATTATTATTATTATTATTGTCCTATTATTATTTAGGAGCTGCGGTGGCTCAAGTGGTTAAGACGCTGAACTGCAGGCTGTGGAAGGTCAGTAGTTCAGCAGTTCGAGACCCGAGTGTGCCGCGTGACGGAGTGAGCTCTCGTCTCTAGTTCCAGCTCCTGCCAACCTAGCAGTTTGAAAGCAAGAAATTGCAAGTAGATAAATAGGTACCACTTAGGTGGGAATGCCTTCGGACAGCGCTGCAACGGAAATGCCACGGAAATGCCTTCGGACAGCGCTGGCTCTTCGGCTTTGAAACAGAGATGAGCACCGCAACCCTAGAGTCGGATTCGACTGGCTTTCGAGCAAGGGAACCTTTACCTATTATTATTATTGTTGTTGTTGTTGTTCACAATGATACAAATCGCTGTATTTTGATGGTTTCTGTTTTATTGGCATATGGGCTGACTTGTACTGTTATCTTTTCAAAGCTATTGTTATGCCAGTAAAGGTAACTGGAAATTGGAAAATGGACTGGCAACCCTACTCTACCATACCATTTGTGCTGTGGCGGTGATATTTTGAGAACACCACAAACCGTGATCTTTTCAAAGTCTAACTCCCTCATAAACCAGAGACAAACGTTTCTGCCTGTCCCTATTTATGACTGAAGACTTGGACACGAGACCGTTTAACGGCCTGGAAATGTCATCCCTACCAGTTTACCGATCGAAACGATTTACGGTATTACAAACTTTTCACTGTGGGGCGGGCGGGCGGGGGGATGTCTGAAAGTCCAGAAATAAAGAGAGCTCCACGGACCCATGACAGAGAACAAGAAGAAACTAACCAAAGGCACCATAGGACATTTCTTTCTGGTAGTACCTTCTAAGCTGTTGTATTTTGAATATGTACACATGAGCTATTTTATATAGTAAGGGATTTGTTTATAAGCAGGGGTCATTTCCTGCGGGAGCTCACAGGAGTGGAGCTCCAGCAGTAGGGAGCCCAGGGGGTGGGCACATGCAACAAGCCCCACCCCCTGCTCCCAGCAGCCCTCAGTCGGGCCACGAGGCGCAAGAAACAGCCAGGTAAGTTGCAGAGGCT
>NW_015169295.1:110746-111295 GCF_001447785.1 Gekko japonicus
CCAATAGCTAGCAATCCAAAACAGTCCAGTGGAGCCTGAGCGGTGGGTGTTGCCTTCTGACACACTTCTGGTGATGTCAGGGGGTGTGGCCTATGCAAATCAGTTATGCTAATAAGTTATGCTAATGAGCTCCTGCACCTCTTTTTCTACAAAATGACCCGTTTATAAGCATCAATATGTATTCACAGCTCCGCCATTGAGACAGCGGCCTGAAGAAGTCAGAGTCAGAGGAAACGGAGAGCCACCTAGGCGATCCGTAGCCGCTTCCTTTGTGACTATGTTTAGATACAAAGAGGGAGTGATTGATAACTGCTGTGCAAAAGGATTGTTGGGGCCGCGGTGGCTCAGAGGTTAAGATGCTGAGCTGCTGACCGGAAGGTCTGTGGTTCGGCAGTTCGAGACCCGAGTGCCACATGACGGAGTGAGCTCCCGTCTCTGGCCCCAGCTCCTGCCAACCTAGCCGGCCACATGACCACGGAGATGTCTTCGGACAGCGCTGGCTCTTCGGCTTGGAAACGGAGATGAGTACCGCCCCCTGGAGTCGGCTTC
>NW_015169295.1:113375-117218 GCF_001447785.1 Gekko japonicus
AGAGCGGCTTACAGACTCCTTTCCCTTCCCCTCCCCACAACAGACACCCTGTAAGGTAAAAGAAGAGGAGATTGGATTTGTACCCCGCCCTTCACTTGGAGTCTCAGAGTGGCTTACAAACTCCTTTCCCTTCCCCTCCCCACAACAGACACCCTGTGAGGTGGGTGGGGCTGAGAGAGCTCATGACAGAAACTGCTCTTTTTCAAGGACAGCTCTTATCAGAGCTACGGCTTGCCCAAGGTCATCCAGCCAGGTGCAAGTGGAGGAGTGGGGAATCAAACCCGGTTCTCCCAGATTAACCACTACACCAAACTGGAAGGCAATGGCAAACCACCTCCCTGGCCTTGAAAGCCCCTTGCTGGCGTCACCGCAAGTCAGCTGCAACTTGACAGCGCTTTGCGCACGCACAACCTGTTTCAAGTGCCACATACTCTTCCTCAGAGGCAACCGGAAAAACAATTCAGAAACATAAATCGAACAGTGTCGCTGTCATATCCTTATACCGCCTTCCCTCCGCAGGCGCTCAAAGAGCCACGCTTTGTTCTTTCCGTCTTCGTCTCGTGCCTTCCCGATCATGAGAACGAGACCTGCGTTCAAGAAAGAAGCAAAACCGCCTTCTGATTGCACTGCCCATATAAAGTTGACCCCCTTCCCATTTCGATAAGAACGTCGAGCCGGAAGGGATCCCGAGGGGCATCTAGTCCAACCCCCTGCATGATGCAGGAAATTCACCACTACCCCTTTCTCTGCTCCCCCGGGGACCCCTGTTCTATGCCAGTAAAGGTAAAGGTTCCCTTGCTCGAAAGCCAGTCGAATCCGACTCTAGAGTTGCGGTGCTCATCTCCGTTTCAAAGCCGAAGAGCCAGCGCTGTCCGAAGACGTCTCCGCGGTCATGTGGCCGGCATGACTAAACACCAAGGCGCACAGAACGCTGTTACCTTCCCACCAAAGTGGTACCTATTTATCTACTTGCCATTTCTTGCTTTCGAACTGCTAGGTGGGCAGGAGCTGGAACTAGAGACGGGAGCTCACTCCGTCATGCGGCACACTCGGGTCTCGAACTACTGAACTACCGATCTTCCACAGCCTGCAGTTCAGCGTCTTAACCACTTGAGCCACCGCAGCCAAGAGGAAGGCAAAAAACCTCCAGGATCCCTGGGCCAATCTGGCCTGGAGGGAAACTCCTTCCTGACCCCAAAGTGGCTGGTTGGCCATGTAAGAAAGGGCCACGAGAACTAAGCACTGAGGCAGCCCTTCCTGCCCTCCCTTCTCATGATCCGCCTAAGTTCACAGAATCAGCATTGCTGTCAGAAGGCCGTCGAGCCTCTGCCTGAAAACCTCCCAAGAAGGAGAGCCCGCCACCTCCCGAGGAAGCCCGTTCCACTGAGGAACCACTCTAACCGTCAAAAAGTTCTTCCCAGGGCTATTTTTGGGGCAGGAACGCACAGGAACAGAGTTCCGGCTGGCTCCCAAGTTGGCCACGCCCAGCAGGAACTCATTAGCATAATAGGCCACACCCAACAGCAGAAACTCATTCGGATTGGCTACAATAGGGGTGTGTGGCTTAACATGCAAAGGAGTTCCTGCTCCAAAAAAGGCCCTGGGTTTTGACCACAAACAAGGTAAACAGAATAAGAAGCAAAAGGTGGGTGTGGCTGGATGAGCACACTTCTGGTAACATGGGGGTGTAGCCTAATACATTAATGTGCTGTGCTGTCAGGGGTGTG
Organism: Gekko japonicus; assembly: GCF_001447785.1. Classification (NCBI taxonomy): domain Eukaryota; kingdom Metazoa; phylum Chordata; class Lepidosauria; order Squamata; family Gekkonidae; genus Gekko; species Gekko japonicus. The sequence goes on from NW_015169295.1 coordinate 115,103, forward strand.
GCCTAATAAGCTAATGAGTTCCTGCTGTTGGGCGTTATGCTAATGAGTTCCTGCTGGGCATTTTCTACAAAAAAAGCCCTGGTTCTTCCTAATGTTCAGCCGGAAACTCTTTGGATTTAATTCTGGCCCGTCGATTCGGGGGCAACAGAAAACAACCTCGCTCCACCCTCTCTATGACAGTCCTTCAAATACTTGAAGATGGCTATTTTCACTGGGGGTGGACGGTGCCACCGACTCATAGCTGACTTGTGGTGACCCTGTAGAGGATTCTGAAGGCAAGAGACGCGCAGAGGCGGTTTGCCATTGCCTGCCTCCATGTCACAACCCTGACACGGGATAGCCCAGGCGAGCCCGATCCTGTCAGATCTGGGAAGCCAAGTCGGGTCAACCTTGGCTAGTATTTAAAAAGGCGACCTCCAAGGAATACCAGGGTCGTGACGCAGAGGCAGGCAATGGCAAACCACCTCTGAAAGGTCTCTTGCCTAAAAAAAGCAAGTCTAGCTCGCCACCTAGTGGTGCATACTAAAGAGCTAGAACTTCTGGCTGCCAGACAATTTTAGGATCGAAGAAGAAGAAGAAAAAGAAGAAGAAGAAGAAGAAGAAGAAGAAGAAGAAGAAGAAGAAGAAGAAGAAGAAGAGATTGGATTTATACCCCGCCCTTCACTTGGAGTCTCAGAGCGGCTTACAAACTCCTTTCCCTTCCCCTCCCCATAACAGACACCCTGTGAGGTGGGTGGGGCTGAGAGAACTCTGACACAAACTGCTCTTTTTCAAGGACAGCTGTGCCAGAGCTTGCGACTGACCCAAGGTCACATCAGCAAGTGCAAGTGGAGGAGTGGGGAATACGTCTCTTGCCTTAAAAACAAGCCCAGCTCGCCACCTAGTGGTGCATAACGCTAAAAGAGCTACAACCTCTGGCTGCCAGACAATCTTAGGATCGCCTGGCTATTGTACACAAAATGCCACATGATAATTATAATTATTGCAACCCTGGTATTCCCTGGGAGGCCTCCCATCCAAATATTGTCCAGGGCTGAGCCTGCTTAGTTTCCGAGATCTGACAAGATACAGCTAGCCTGGGCTCCGGACTATCTTCACCACCGTCAGATAACAACATGAAAAAAGGAAGCCCCTGGTACGAAACCTACAGTGCGGCGCTTGTTTTCCGGGCAGACAACTTTTGCAAAGTTCTCTGGCTTTCAGCTGCTTTGCCGCCCCTCGAGGGACGGATCCCTCATGAAATATTTAGGGGAGGGACGCGCAGAAACGCACGGGCAAAACTGCTTCCCTAGTCAGAAAGAGACGCTGCGGAGCGATGAAAGATTGAAGAGGCTTTTGGCGAACACGGCTATTGTGAAGGCAGGTGCCTCCGTCGGATCCTCCACCCGTCCGAGGGATGATTTAAGACGTGGTTACGTGTGCCACGCATGGACGGAGAGTGAGGATGCCGGGAGAGGTACAAATCCGCAGGCGCTGGAGTTGGGGGCTCGGGTTACTCTTAGCGACTGCGGGTCGGCAAGTGTTGCGGCCAGCTCGGGGTGCCAGTCTCCAGGGGGTGCCTGGAGATCCCCTGGGATTACAACTGAACTCCAAGCGACAGAGGTCAGTTCCCCTGGAGGATATGGCAGCTGTGGAAGACAGAGTGTATGGCCTCATACCCTGCTGAGGCCCCTCCCCTCCCCAAACCCCGCCTTCCTCTGGCTCCACCCCCAGAACCTCCAGGTATTTCACAACCTGAATCTGGCAACCCTATCTCGAGACGACAGAGATCAGTTCCCCCGGAGAAAAGGGCCGTTTTCGAAGGTGGACTCTAAGGCATTATACCCCATCAAAGAGCCAGTTTGGTGTCGTGGTTAAGTGCGCGGACTCTGATCTGGGAGAACCGGGTTTGATTCCCCACTCCTCCACTTGCACCTGGCTGGATGACCTTGGGCAAGCCGTAGTTCTGATAAGAACCGTTCTTGAAAAAGAGCAGCTTCTGTCAAGAGCTCTCTCAGCCCCACCCACCTCACAGGGTGTCTGTTGTGGGGAGGGGGAGGGAAAGGAGTTTGTAAGCCGCTCTGAGACTCCTTCGGGTAGTGAAGGGCGGGGTATAAATCCAGTCTCTTCTTCTTCT
>NW_015169295.1:117268-118139 GCF_001447785.1 Gekko japonicus
CGCCCACGTATTTCCCAACCCGGTGCTGTCAGCCCGATGGCTAGCCAAAAAAACCCAACTGTGAGCTGAATAACCCGCAAAAGTATATCCAAAAGGAGACTTCAACAAAGTGAAATGCACATGTAATCGGTAACGAATCTATACGTATAATCCATCATGGGAAAATACAGAAGTCCACAGGATCCGTAGAAGGAAAAAAACCAAGTCCAGAGTAGGTATCCAACACTTCCTCTCAAGGTTGCTTGTATGTAAACAGGACCAAACATGCCTTGAGAGGAGCACATTAAAGCTTAGGAGACCTGGTCCATAAAGAAACTGAATAGTATTGTCCTGTAAAGAAATTGGAATGAGACTTCCTGTAGTTGTTCTTTGTTCCTGAGGAAGGACCGGAAGTCTGAAACACTGCATACTACCTAGGAAAAGTGTTGGATATCTACTCTGGACTTTGTTTTTTTTTTCTTCTTCGGGTTCTGTGGACTTCTGTATTTTCCCATGATGGATTATACGTATAGATTCGTTACTGATTACATGTGCATTTCACTATGTTGACGTCTCCTTTTGTATATACTTTTGCGGGTAATTCAGCCCACAGTTGTTGTTTTTGTTGTTCCTTGCTATTTTTTGCTGTGTGCTGTACTGTTTGTTGTTAGCCACTGATATAGGCCAGGTTTGTACGGACTGCAGACTGGCCCCAAACATCTTTATTCATTTAATTGGCACTCTGTTTTGCAGTGAGATCTCTATTCATGAAAAAATATTTACACCCTAGTTTTCCCTGTGGCTCAAAGCACCTTTCCATAATTTTCAGCCAAAGCAGTTTAGAACTGAAATTCATAACATCGAGCTCCGGGCTGGGAAATACCTGAAGATT
>NW_015169296.1:0-11778 GCF_001447785.1 Gekko japonicus
ACCTTCACATGCCCTGACTTTAATCAGGTTGGGCCTGTCCTTTTATGCTCCCCTCCTGAGCCCTCCAACCATGCTTATGACTTCTCAGGCTCTTATCTCATTGGTTAAAAGTGGGGCTTTTTTCTGTGGGAACGTGCAGGGACACAGTTCTGGAACCTCTTCGACAAAATTATTTTTATTTATTATTTATTTATTTATTTAATTTGGATCCCACCCTCCCCACCGTGGTGGGCTCGGGGCGGCTTACAGAATATATATAGATATGTATATGTGTATATATGTGTGTGTGTGTGTGTGTGTATATATATATATATGTATATATATATGTATATATACACACACGGGTCATTTCGTAGAAAAAGAGGTGCAGGAGCTCATTAGCATAACTCATTAGCATAACTTATTTGCATATACCACGCCCCCTGACATCACTGGAAGTGTGTCAGAAGGCAACACCCACTGCTCAGGCCCCACTGGACTGTTTCGGATTGCTAGCTATGGGGGGGGGGACATGAAGATCTGTCCTCGCAGAGGAGGGAGAGCTTGTACCTGAATAAAACTTGGTCTTAAAGGTGCCACTGGACTGTTTTTGATTGCTATCTATGGGGGGGGCTCTGCAACTTACCTGGCTGCTTCTTGCTCTGACTGAGGGCTGCTGGGAGCAGGGGGTGGGGCTTGTTGCATGTGCCCACCCCCTGGGCTCTTTACTGCCAGAGCTCCGCTCCTGTGCGCTCGTGCAGGAAATGACCCATGTATGTATGTATGTATGTATGTATATATATATAAAACAACAAGGGCCCTGGTCACACGTGCCGGAAAACGCGGGGGGGAGGCATGGCTATTTGCACCGTCACATTCTGATCCGCCATTATACGATCAGATGCAGCAGCGGCGCACCGGGGTTTTGTCCTTCTGTGTGCGCTGCAAAGAGGACGGCTGGAGGGAATAGGCCCATGCAGGCGTGATCACACCGAACAAGTCCGTTTGCAGCCCGTCACAAACCATTTGCTAGTAGATCTTTGCAGGTACTTTTTAACTGCACATCTTCACCGGCACGCCATGGGTTGGCCATGGGTGCGCTACATTTGCCAGATGTTGCGGTGTGATTGCGCCCTGAAATTCCGCCCAGCATTCATGCCTTTCGCGCGGCAAATTCTCCGTGTGACCTGGGCCAAGATATGTTAAAACACAGAAAATTGAGTTAAAATCCCAACATATAAAATGTAGGTATTAATGAACATAAGTATTAATAAACGAAGTATTAATAAAAGATGGCGCCGTTCTCTCAGCATCCAGATGGTCAGCTACCACCATAGTCCGGGTTCTTGCCAGGCTGTTAGTGATTGAGTTAGTGCCAATGTTGGGGCCAGGGCCCAACGTGTTCGTGATTGAAAGTTCATGATTTTTCAGTATACAGATTGAAAACTTCATTTCCCTCTTGAGAGTTCCAGCACCTCTTTTTCCAAGAAAAGAAAAGAAAAAAGCCCTGGTTAAAAGTGATTAAACAGGCCACTAGCTGACTAATCATAATCTGGCCAATCAGAAGTGCTACAGTTTGGTGTAGTGGTTAAGTGCGCGGACTCTAATCTGGGAGAACCGGGTTTGATTCCCCACTCCTCCACTTGCACCTGTCTGGACGACCTTGGGCAAGCCGTAGTTCTGATAAAAGCTGTTCTTGAAAAAGAGCAGTTTCTGTCAAGAGCTCTCTCAGCCCCACCTGCCTCACAGGGTGTCTGTTGTGGGGAGGGGAAGGGAAAGGAGTTTGTAAGCCGCTCTGAGACACCTTTGGGTAGTGAAGGGCGGGGTATAAATCCAATCTCTTCTCTTCTTCTTCTACACGTTGAACCCTTCTGTCTCATACAGACAGTTGAGAGACAAACTGAATGTCTCAGGGAGAAAAGCACTCCCTTGGTCACAATCAATTGGCCTCAACTGCACTGCTTGGCAGGCTGAGAAAAGCCCACATACTTTGTAACTTTACTTTCCTCACAGAAGTAAAATTATATCATCTTTACCTCACAATTTTCCAAATTCTTTCTCTCATAACTTTCCAGATTCTTAATGTTAAACATAAGGACTCAGGGATCTCCTTTCCTACTTGTATTTGACTAAAGGGAGCTTTGAATTTTGAGAGCTCATACCCTGAAAATCTTGTTGGTCTCTGAGGTACGGCTGGACTCAAATCCAGCTCTTCTACTGCAGACCAACATGGCCACCCTCTGAAGCTATCTTAATATTAAACATACTCTGGCTCCGGTCACACGGGCAGGAAACTGTGGGGGGGAAGTGTGGCTGTTTGCCCCGGGGCAAACTAACGCACGGTTAAGCGATCAGGCCTCCTGTGGAGGTCCTGTGGAGGTACCGTGGAGGTTCCGTGGGTAGGGAGCGGTGCCGATCACAGGACACGCCTGCGCGCAACGAAGAACCGTGCGGTGCGGCAAACTGTTTTTCTTTTTTTGTGTACACGACAAATGTGCATGCTCCGTTGGGTGCGTGTGTGCATCCACGGAGACTTGGGGGGGGCTTTTTCGCAAGGGGACATGGGCGGGCGCCGGATGCCACCGGAAACGCGATCAGACGCCCGCCCTTGCCCCGCGGTTTCCGGAAACTAGTACCTCCGAGGTACTAGTTTTTTGCTGCACGTTTTCGGCGGGAAGCCTCGGTTGTGCCACAGAAGTGCTATGCTTCCCAGATGTGCTGGTGAGATCGCGCCCGGAAAATCCACCTGTCTTCCGTCTCTCTTGCGTGGCTAATATTCCGTGTGACCGCAGCCTCTGATAGCTTTACACACAAGATTTTTTTGCTGCTTTTCCACAGGTGCTTAATGAAGAAGAAGAGAAGAGAGGAGATTGGATTTATACCCCGCCCTTCACTACCCAAAGGTGTCTCAGAGCAGCTTACAAACTCCTTCCCCTTCCCCTCCCCACAACAGACACCCTGTGAGGTAGGTGGGGCTGAGAGAACTCTTGACAGAAACTGCTCTTTTTCAAGGACAGCTGTGCCAGAGTTATGGCTTGCCCAAGGTCATCCAGCCAGGTGCAAGTGGAGGATTGGGGAATCAAACCCGGTTCTCCCAGATTAGAGTCCGCACACTTAACCACTACACCAAGCGGAGCAAGGGTGGAGAAACCCCAGATATGAGAATGCCACATCATCCATCTGTTTTAACTAAACATCACTGGGAGGTTGTGGGAGAAGAGGTGGGTCTGCGACAGCTATAACTTTATGGTGTCCCTTAGTTTTGCTGGAGCAGAGGTCCATCAGTGGCTATTAGCCACAAGGTATAGATAGGAACTCTCGGTCTGGGGCAAGGGATGCTCTGTCTTCTTGGTGCTTGGGGGGGAAGGGGCAACAGTGGGAGGGCTTCTAGTGTCCTGGCCCCACTGGTGGACCTCCTGAGGGCACCTGGTATTTTTGGCCACTGTGTGACAGAGTGTTGGACTGGACAGGCCATTGGCCTGATCCAACACTGGCTTCTCTTATGTTCTTATGAGAGACCACAACCTTCCCAAGACAGCCAGAGAGCTTTATGGCTGACCAGGGATTTCTATGGGCTTCAAGAATGTCAGCTCATGATTCAGAACTCCCCAGCCATTTTAGAGGGCATTCAAAGAACACAAGATCTTCAGGTCCATCTCCTATGGAATTATATGCCGCTGAGGCCCCTTCCCTCCTCAAAATTGCCCTTCGCAGGGTCCACTCCCAAATCTTCAGGAATTCCCCAACCTGGAGTTGGCAACCCCACCTATGGAAGCATCATTAAGGGCCAGATAATCCTGAACCCCCACATCTGCCATAGTGACACATGCCATTCTTAAAAAAAAAACCCTTTTAAAATTGCCACAGGGGCCCCAATCTTACTAGGGTCTGCGGCACAGGAGAGTGAAGGACTCCTGATATGTGGCCATTTGGGATCTTGAACTGAGTACAAGGCAGAGACAGCAGACTTTCCTTCCCCATGCCAGGGTCCCCGGCAGGATTGGGACCATGTGGCAACTATAAAAGTAAGGATAACGAAGCAGGCTGTAAAATGGCGCATGACGGACTCGAGGATGTAGTATCGTCTAGTTTCCCCTGAGTAGCCATACCTCGATCCCATATCTGGATAAGAGGCGTGTTCACAACTACCACCAGTCTGATGTTCCCTCTAAGCTGTGGAGTCTTGTGAGCAAAAATTCCACTTTGTGAGCTACTGGCATTAAAGTTGTGAGCGAGCGATTTGGTTACTGCATAAATTAGTTTGCTCTGGAGCCGTCCTCCCTGAGCTGAGAGACAAATGTGTGAGCCAGAGGCTAAAAAACTGTGAGCTAGCTCACACTAACTCATCTTAGAGGGAACACTGACCACCACATATCTGAAATGTAAGGTCCCTTCTAACATGGGCAGCGATGACAGCGCTGAGTCCCCGCCCAAGTTGGCATCACAGCCAGAGGCGCTGGCATTGCCAGAGCCAGAAACTGGGCCCTCTGACTCCTCACAAGTTTATAGCGTGCCAGCGCCTGAGCCTGTAAACCCCGCACCTAGTCCTACAGCAGCCGAGGAGGCACAGGTGCAACTGGGGAGCCCACATGACTCACTGCCATGGGTGGTTCAGTTAAGGGAGCGGCTCCGCAGAGACTTAGCCACCCGCCGTCGAGATGCATGCTGGCAGGGAAGGCAAGCACCGAGTCCTGAGTATTAGCAGGAGCACCGCTGCCACTACCATGGGAAGCTCAGCTGGAGGCCTGTATAACTCCCACTCAGAGTCTCCTCTGTGCATGGGGTGTAGATTTTCCAATTTCCCGGGGGGGGGGGGGGGGGGGGGGGGCCGGGGGCATTGTTACCTGGCTGCTTCTTGCTCTGACTGAGGGCTGCTGGGAGCAAGGGGTGGGGCTTGTTGCATGTGCCCACCCCCTGGGCTCTTTACTGCCGGAGTTCTGCTCCTGTGCGCTCCTGCAGGAAATGACCCCTGTTGTATATATGTATGTATGTATATATAAAACAACAAGGGCCCTGGCCACACATGCTGGAAAACACGGGAGGAGCCACGCTGCATTTCGGGGGGCGGAGTTCCCCCCGGGGCCCAGCCCAGCCCGTGACACCTTCCAAGATAAAGTCCATGACTTCCTGGAATTCACTCCTACACATTAGGACTAGATGGACCATTGGGCTGATCCAGCAGGGCTCTTCTTCTTGTGTTCTTACATTAAGGGCTGCTCTCCGATTAGAAGAAATCTTACCACGGGCATGGTTGTGATTCCCACAAAAGCTTTGGGAGCCTGGTAGCTATTTGATTTTTCAGTGAGAATGAAACATATGGTTCCATTAGGGATTAATCTACCTCTGAAGCATATGCTGCAGGTTTTTTTTTTTTTTAAGGGAATTGTGGAAAAGTTCATTCTCTTACAATGAGGATCCAAAATTAAACATCAGCTCTGCCATTCAGCAATGAACAAAACCCCAGACTCACAAAAGTAATTCCTGGAATGATCACTCTGTTTTCCCTTCTCTCTCTCTCTCTCACACACACGCACACACAGACACACACACACACCCCTTTTCTTTATAGAGTTGCTAATCAATGCTCAAAACATGTCTACAAGATTTACATAGGATATTGCCAACATCTCTATGCCCATTCTACTGAATTTCTCATGAGACAATTTGGTGAACATCGCTTACATATATACTCTAAATATAACGTATAATACTGGTCTATCGATGCACAGATGTCAAAAAATGTGTAGACTGGATACAAGGAAACAGTAAACAGTGCAAGAATGTTAAAATATGGATTCAATTTGCACAAAGGAACAGTGAAATCAAGCCAGGATTTTCAGGTCAAAATTGCAAGGATGAGAAATCCAAAATCACGGATGTGCCACCGTTTGAGAAATATACCACTAAAACTCCACATTTGAGAAGCATGCCTCCAAAGTCCACTTTGCCCCTAAAACTGTTATCACCAGGAAACCAAATTCTTGAAGGAGTAGCCAGTGTGGCACAAAGGCTGGATATCATTAAGAGATTATTACAAGAGGCAAATGAAGACCCAACAGAACCGGCTGGTTTGGTGTTCCTCGTTATTCTTTGCGTGCATTTTAATGTGTGCATTGAGCATTCTGGAAAATTAAGCCGCATGTAATAAAATTTCGTTTTCCCTTTGGGGCTGGTATTATATCTTTTGTTATGCCCCCTTCCCCCCCTTTCAAAAAAGTGACACCGTTTTGAAGAATTAAACCTTACCAAAGACGATATAAAATGAGTGGGATTCTGTGTGTTTACCCAAGGTATGTGTCTAAGCAGTAATAATGTACGGAAGACGGACATGGTTTGGGATTAAATTAAAGCCATTTGCCGCATGCGTGCTCATTTCCTTTTTTACTGCTCGATTCCCTTATGATGCCATCTGATCGTTCCATCAGCATCCCCTGCGCTTTTGCCTTAACATTCTTGCCTGGTAGGCCATTCCCCACGTTTGTGATTCTCGGCATGGATTTAAAAAAAGAGAGAGAGAAGCAGCAGCACTGGCTGACATCTGTTCTGAATTTGTTTCTCTTTAATTTCCATTTATGCTTCCTTATCCTAACATCTGTGTCATTCCGAAAATGGTTACTCAGTCTGACGCTCTCCGTGCCATTTGAGTTTTTATATTCCCCAGCCAACGGCTCTTCTTAACCATGTAGTGTTTGTCTAGCACTTACTTGGGAGCTGGTGGAGAAGTGTTTCTGAGTTGCAATCCAAAGGCTCCATGAGGTGCATTTATTAGCATGGATACTTTCTGTAACCCTTTTCAGCTCATTTACCTCCAGGAGAGTGCTATGGTGTTATTCTCTGAAGCTGAGAAAGCACAGCCCTGGGCGTGCAATGAGGTACAGGGGTACAGTTTGGTGTAGTGGTTAAAAGTGTGGACTCTAATCCGGGAGAACTGGGTTTGATTCCCCACTCCTCCACCTGCAGCTGCTGGTGTGACCTTGGGTCAGGCATAGGTTCTTTCAGAGCTGTTCTCTCAAGGGCAGTTCTTGAGAGAGCTCTCTCTGCCCCACCTACCTCACAAGGTGTCCATTGTGGGGAGGGGAAGAGAAAGGGATTCTAAGCCACTCTGAGAATCCTTCAGGTAGTGAAGGGCAGGGTATAAATCCAATCTCCTCCTCCTCCTCCTCTTCTTCTTCTTCTTCTTCTTCTCTTCTACAATGTGAAGCAGGCTTGTACCCACTATCCTCCTTAGTCCTGGTAGGGGTCCACGTGTCATTGAATATTGCATTACTGTAATCAGATCTAAGGATGTGGAATGGTATAGTATAGCCCAATCTCTTCAACTCTAGAAAACTAACTAGGGCCTCGGCCACACGGGCAGGAAAATGCGGGGGGGAGGCGTGGCTGTTTGCCCCAGAGCAAACTAACGTGCGACTGCACGATCAGGCGTCGGGTTGAGGTCCCGTCGAGCTCCCGTGGTTAAGGGGGAGGTGCCGATCACATGACGCGGCAAAGAAGTAGAGCGACGCAGCAAACGGGGTTGTGTTTTTAAAAAAACTTAAATGTGCGCATGCTCCGTTGGGTGCTTGTGCGCATCCATGGAGACTTGGGGAAAAAAAACCTTTTTGTGAGGGGACATGGGCGGGCACCGAAACTACCACCGAAAACACAATCAGACGCCCGCCCTTGCCCCACGGTTTCCGGAAACTAGTACCTCTGAGGTACTAGTTTTTTACCCCGCATCTTCGGCGGGAAGCCTCGGGTGCGCCACAGGAGCTCTACGCTTCCCAGATGTGGCGGTGAGATCGCGCCCAGAAAATCCGCCTATCTTCTAGCGTACCTAATGCTCCATACTTGGATGGGAGACCACCAAGGAAGACTCTGCAGAGGAAGGCAATGGCAAACCATCTCTGCTCCTCACTTGCCTTGAAAGCCCCGTGCCGGGTGGCCATAAGTCAGCTGTGACTTGACGGCACTTTACACACACACAGTCCGATCCGATGTGGACTGGCGTTACGGCTCAGCGGTAGAGCATCTGCTTTGCATGCAGAAGGTCCTAGGTTCAATCTCTGGCATCTCCAGTTAAAAGCATCAGGTGGTTGTTGATGCAAAAGAACTCAGTCCTGGAGACCCTGGAGAGTCACTGCTGGTCAGAGTAGACAAGACTAACCTTGATAGGCCAGTTCAGGTGGGTAGCCGTGTTGGTCTGAAGCAAGAGAACAAAGTCTGAGTCCAGCGGCACCTTTAAGACCAACAAAGTTTAATTCTGGGTATTCGCATGAAAGCTTATACCCAGAATTCAACTTTGTTGGTCTTAAAGGTGCCACTGGATTTAAATTTTGATAGACCATTCAGTCCCTGCTCACATGATATTTGTTGTTGTTCAGTCGCAAAGTCGAGTCCGACTCTTCGCGACCCCATGGACCAGATCACGCCAGGCCTTCCGGTCTTCCGCCGTCCTCTGAAGTTGGCTCAACTTCATGTTCGTTGCATCTATGACACTGTCTAACCATCTCGTACTTTGCCGTCCCTGCCTTCTTTGACCTTCAGTCTTTCCCAGCATCAGGGTCTTCTCCAGTGAGGGCTCCCTTCTCATTGGGTGGCCAAAGTATGTGAGCTTCAGTTTCATTATCTGGCCTTCCAGGGAACAGTCAGGGTTGATTACTTTTAGGATCACATGATGTAGTGAAAGCATATTCATCCCGCCTGTACCGGCATACTTCTGTATTAAGAAACAGCTAACATGAAACCAGGGACCAGAACCTGATGTAGGGTTCATATTACACGTTCAGTTGTACATGCATTGAATGCAACATGAGAGTTAGTCAACACACATTTTTTTAAAAAATCGAGTGTACACGGAACAGATATTTTACCATGGTCATTGCAACCTGTGGACAGAGCTACTATAAGGCAGTTTCACATGTTCATGTGTCCAAGATCATTGGTCTTGGACTGGAGAGAGCCAGATTCAAATCCTCACCCTGCTATGACGCTTGCTGAGTGACTATGGGTCGCTTACTATCTCTCAGCGTAACTCATTCACAGGGCTCCTGTGAGGATAAAATAGAAGAGGGGGAAACAATGTATGCTGATCTGCATTCCTAGGACGTAGGGTGGGATAAAAATATACTGGAATCGTGCGCCTTGCTGCTCTTCCTGTCTGCACAGGAAAACCCATGAGGTGGGTAAGCAGGATAATATACAACTAAGCAGGGGTCATTTCCTGCAGGAGCGCACAAGAGCGGAGCTCCAGCAGTAAAGAGCCCAGTGGGCGGGCACATGCAACGAGCCCCACCCCCTGCTCCCAGCAGCCCTCAGTCAGAGCAAGAAGCAGCCAGGGAAGTTGCAGAGCCCACCCCCCGGTCCAAAACAGTCCAGTGGCACCTTTAAGACCAAGTTTTATTCAGGTACAAGCTCTCCCTCCTCTGCCAGGACAGATCTGCACGTCCCCCCCCCCCATAGCTAGCAATCCAAAACCATCCAGTGGAGCCTGAGCTGTGGGTGTTGCCTTCTGACACACTTCCGGTGATGTCAGGGGGTGTGGCATATGCAAATAAGTTATGCTAATGAGTTATGCTAATGAGCTCCTGCACCTCTTTTTCTACAAAATGACCCCTGCAACTAAGTATGGGTCCAGTCTAATCCTCCCCACGTTCACATACATTCAATCCCACTACAAGAATGGGAAACCAAGAAAGGACAAGACGGACCTTATGTTTAAAAACTGAAAGGTTAATTCTCCCCATCTGGCTTCTTTTCTCATTGCCAAACTAAGGTAAGAAAAGTTTCATGTCAGTCCATCCTTCTTCTCCTGTGAAACACCAAGAAGAGCCATTGTCGTTTAGCATTTTCCTTGGACTTCAGAACAGGGTTTAACTTAAACTAGTGAGACCCTGAGCATCTTGCTCAGCTAAGAAGCACATGGGATGATCTTGGTCCAGTTTCCCAGATTACCGAACCTCATGGTCTTATTAAGAGGGAGAACTAAGGTTGCCGGCACCGTCTTGGAAAATGCCAGTAGATTTCAATTCAGTGCCTGGGGAGGTTGGAAAGAATGTGATGTCACTTGTGGGTAACACTCAAGGAATTTCCCCTCATCTCCATGGTAAAGACCATAGAAACCTGGGGGGTTCCTGGAGTGTCACTATAGCGAAACTTTTCCAGCCATTTTTTCCCTACTTTTCCATTTCCCAAGAGGAGAAGAAGATTGGGACTGGGGTCAAGTGTTTTCTTGATGTGGGTGGGCAAATGGAAAGCCTAGGGAGAACTGGGATTGCTCTATGTATAAATTGACTGAATTCCTTAGAGGAAGGGTAATATTCACGAGTCGTTGACAAAGAACATCATAGGAATACAGATGGTTTGGTGCAAAAATGCTGAAATGTGAAGAAACTGTTGGTGATACAAGGATATAGAATGTTCACAAAACACATAGGCAGATTTGGCAAAAACACTATGGATTTGAGATGGGTACTAGAGTTTTTGGTAATGAAGGAACGTCAATGTCCAGTCCCAATTCCACTCATGTGTAAAGGCCAAAAGCAATCTTTGGTGGCAACTATTATCCACCACCTGTCCTGATAACTTTCCTTTCTTCACCGTCACCTACTATCACCTAATGGTAAAACTGGCAGTTCAGCAAGACCCTAGAAATCAACAGGATAGGAAACAACTGGTTTAAAGTTGCTCTATTGAGTCCCCAATGAATCTACGCTATACATTTATCTACCTGTTATCATAGTTTCACAGTCATGACTCCCCTCCTAAGAATCCTGGGAACTGTTGTCTGGGAATGGTGTTAAGAAATATTTGGTAGGTACTTGTTTCAAAAAATCTTCATAGAACTATACTTTCCAGGATTCCCTGTAGAGGGCAAGATACTGTTACACCAATTTCATCTATCCAGTGCTTGTTTATTCTGCCCTACCCTCTAGAAGCTCAAGGAGGAATACATTGTTCTCCCTTCATTGTTTTATTCTCATAATAATCCTGTGAGGTAGGTGGGCGTTAGTGTGTGTGATTGATCCCAACAAGCTTCTAGAGGAGAGGTGTCAAACTCATTTGTTATTAGGGATGGATCTGACATAAATGTCGCTTTGTTGGGCCAGGCCACATGTGCCATAAAACGTAATGCCAGGTACCAGAGGTATCTCCCTTATATATAAAAGCCGAATGGCGGTGGCACTTCTCTAGAACATTCCACACGCTCCGGAATTGGTTGGCGCCCTGGTGTGTCACTCAGAATCTGTCCCTATCCACTGGCTGCATTGCTTGAGTCTCGCCTCCAACATTCTAAACAGTTTGCTGTTCCTCTCCCCCCCGTAGCCAGTCAGAACACAGAGGTTATTTGCATATGCAGCCTCATTGGCCTTTGCTTCGGAACACAGAGGTCGTTTGCATATGCGACTTGATTGGCTTTTGCCTCTAACATTCTAAACAGTTTGCTGTTCTGACGTAAAATGTGTCCAATCTCCAGGTGAGGGCTGGAAATCACTCAGAATTACAACTGCTTTCTAGATGGCAGAGATCAGTCCCCCTGGAGAAAATGGTGGGCTCTGTATCCTTATATGCTGCTGAGGTGGCCCCTGTATGACAGCCAATGTGACGTAGCAATCAGGGCTTCAAAGCATGGGAGAGGCCGCAGGTCTGTGGGGGGTGGAAAGCTGAAGAGTGAGGGAGAAATAAAGGTAGGTTGATGATTGGCTGGGAAGGAGATAGGGTTGCCAACTCCAGGTGGGAAATTCCTGGAGATGTGAGGGATGGAGCCTGGAGAAGGTGAGGTTTCAGGTGGCGTGTGACCTTGGACAGGTACAAAGCCAT
>NW_015169296.1:11961-15529 GCF_001447785.1 Gekko japonicus
CATATGAGTGGTCTAGAGAGCCAGCGGTGCGGCACTAGGCAGACGCTCCCCCGCTGCTTGACTGCTGCAGATGAGGTTGTTCCACCATGCCGAAGCCACAGTCGGAGTGGCTCTGCCCACTTCCCCCTGAGCAGTCTCCTGTTCCCTCCCTTGCACTAGTTGCTCGCGGGCTGCATAAGAGCCCTGGATGGGCCAGTTCCGGCCCCCAGGCCTTGTGCTTGACAACCCTGTTCTAGAGAGCTTTATGCATGGTAGAACGGAGATTTGAATTTGGGATTCCCAGACCCTAGTCTGACCTCTACACCACACCGCCCCCTGGTCTCCATCTACAAACACTTTTTCTAAGGAGACACGACCACTCCGTCTCCCCTCCACCCGCCAAAATTAAGCCTAAGAACAGGCAATCGGTACAAACACATAGTTTCTCCATAGCTATCAATGATATCTTAATCCTGCCCTTTCTCTAAGGAATACATGATTCTCCCCTTCCTCATTTTAACTTCATAGCAGCCTTAGGAGGAAGGTTAAACTGAGAGAGTGTTTGGCCCCAGGTCACCTGGTGATTGTCACAGTTGAACAGGGATTTGAACCCAGGGTAAAATACTTTTTTGTGAAGAGGAGGAGGAGGAGGAGGAGGAGGAGATTGGATTTATACCCCACCCTTCACTACCCAAAGGAGTTTCAGAATGGCTTATAAACTCCTTTCCCTTCCCCTCCCCACAATGGACACCCTGTGAGGTAGATGGGGCTGAGAGAGCTCTGACAGAAACTGCTCTTTTTCCAGAACAGCTGTGTCAGAACTACAGCTTGCCCAAGGTCATCCAGCAGGTGCAAGCGGAGGAGTGGGGAATCAAACCCGGTTCTCCCAGATTAGAGTCCCGCGCACTTAAACACTATACCAAAATGGTTAAAAATGTGTATACTGCCACCTTCCCTTACTTGGGTTGCCACATTTTATACTGCAAGCTCTTTGGGGGGCAAAACCCCGCCTTCTTGCATTCTGTCTAACACTAGGCATATTGACAATATTTTCATTATTAGTAGTAACAGTAATATGTCGTACCATAGATGCTCCCAAAGCGTTGTTCAGGGGTCACTGAAAGATAGTAACAAAAACATCCATAAACCTGGTTTACTGATCTTAGTACTAACTCAGCTGCTTGTTCGAGTAATAGGTGAGCTTCTTCCTTGGATGCATCATCCTGTAGCTTAGTCAGATGTGATAACATTTTCTCTTTCTGTGTGTGTATGTGTGTGTGCGCCGCTGTATCTTGGCAACCTGATTCATTCTGTTAACACTCGATGTTACAATCTCTCAACGCTGAACCATCTGGGTGGAATTAATAGGCTACCCAGAGAAATAGATGAGAATGGCCTGCCATAATTAACATGTAGGTAAAGTATATTTAACAGATTATTATAATTAATATGTCAGTTACTGATTTCATGCTAAATAGAATTGTGAACACAAGATATTAAGATGAGTTACTTCCCGCTTCTTCCGCCTCCCTCCCTTTCTCATTCTCTCTCTCTCTCCCCCCCCCCCCCGCCTCTAGTAAAAGAGCAATGGAAAAGGAGGACCCCACACAAATGAAATTGACCTTAACGTTAAGAATATTAGGTACAAAAGACCAAGCAAACAGAGGCGACGTGGGCCATGACAACAGTAGTAAATTACCAGTTTCATCAATGCTGAATTAATACCATGATCTCCTCCAAGCAACCGGCTGTAATATAACATTGTATGAATGTACGGCAATGCTGAATGCATTGTCTGCAAAATGAGCCAGAAGGGATGGGATTTCAACCCACCCCCACCCCGCCTTGATCTTGCTATCTGCTCGGATATTTTCTCGGGAACAGGCAGTATGTAAGCCGCAATGGCAGAGCAAGAAAGAACAAGACGGATATGATTCAGAATTCACAGTGCGCGGCCGGTACGATGCGTCTTCATGTAGAATGGGTCTCGTTTCTGTCCTGGCAGCTGCTTTATAAGCCACAGAATAACACCCAGTTTAGTTTATATAGAACCGGGATGGAGAAAACATCTCTCACTGTTCTTTAGAGTGACTTCCATGACAAATTTGCCTAGCAAGATTATTAAGTTCCATTTCTTCATGTGCCTCCGGGAAAGGGGAGATTCATCTCTGCTTGATGGTCTCCCGGGCATTTTTCAGCTGAACTAAAGCTAACCGTACCCGTCAGGAGATCTCCTGGATACAGTTCTGGGATGATGGTGTTTTAGCGTGATATATCAGCACGCTTCAGTTTTCTGGTTATCCAATATATAAATCTACAGGCACATAAGTAAAGAAGAATCTTAAATAGCAGCATAGGAGATACTTTCCTGCAGAACTATGTAGAGTGGTGTCAATCCTTTGTCTATATTCCTCCGTTCCTGATATTCTAATTCTGCAACGCATACCATGTTTTTCAGCATCTAGTATTGCATGGGTCAGTGTGGGGTGGCTCATGCAGACGAACCAGAGCCCACTGGTAGTCAGCAGCACATGTTTGTTCAGTCGCACAGTCGAGTCCAACTCTTCGCGACCCCATGGACCAGCTCCCGCCAGGCCCTCCTGTCTTCCACCGTCCTCTGAAGTTGGCTCAATTTCATGTTCATTGCATCTATGACACTGTCTAACCATCTCATCCTTTACCGTCCCTGTCTTCTTTGACCTTCAATCTTTCCCAGCATCAGGGTCTTCTCCAGTGAGTGCTCCCTTCTCATTGGGTGGCCAAAGTATTTGAGCTTCAGTTTCATTATCTGGCCTTCCAGGGAACAGTCAGGGTTGATTTCTTTTAGGATTGACTGATTTGATCTTCTTGCAGTCCAAAGGACTCTCAATTCTACCTTGTGAGTCCCGGGTCACAACAGGAAACAGATCTTCGCGTGACTTGACTTGTTGTGAAAAAACACTTTACAAAAATGCTGCTCTGTTTTCTAGGTCCCGTGGATATATCTTCGTCTAAGAAGCAAAAAGAAAGAAAGCCATGCTAAAAAAAAATAAATCCCTACTGGGAAAACCCATGAACCATTTCCGTTGCAGAGTGCATGTTGCAGAGTTTCCCATTCCATGCGGGTCAAAAAGGCCAAAAGATTTGTGTCATCCAGAGACACCTCGGGTATTCCGCACAGCATCCGTAAATGTCAAGGAACTTCTGAACATAGCGCAAACCCCGATGGGGATGTGGGCTGCAGGCGTCTGTTTTTCAACACCCACTAAAAAAAAACAACACTTGACAAAACCCCTAAAAAGGAAGCAAGAGGGAACAGGAGGGAGTGAACCAAAACTGCGAGCAGATATCCTTTCCAAGCTGGACTGGGGTGTTTGGTAACGGCCTGCACCACAACATAAACTGTCAACTATAAACCAATTATTTTAACATGATGACACAGCACTCCTATGATATTATAGCCTAGAATATTGCAATTATCTCTTTGTGTTGTTGTTGTTCAGTCGCACAGTCGAGTCCGACTCTTCGCGACCCTGTCGACCAGCTTCCACCAGGCCCTCCTGTCTTCAGCCATCCTCTGAAGTTGGCTCAATTTCATGTTCGTTGCATC